>NW_027257943.1:295000-377911 GCF_045791955.1 Oncorhynchus clarkii lewisi
CCTTACTCTCCTGTTCAGACACAGTGTTGAGGTCAACCTCACTCTCCTGTTCAGACACAGTGTTGAGGTCAACCTCACTCTCCTGTTCAGACACAGTGTTGAGGTCAACCTCACTCTCCTGTTCAGACACAGTGTTGTGGTCAATCTTACTCTCCTGTTCAGACACAGTGTTGATGTCAACCTTACTCTCCTGTTCAGACACAGTGTTGAGGTCAACCTTACTCTCCTGTTCAGACACAGTGTTGAGGTCAACCTTACTCTCCTGTTCAGACACAGTGTTGAGGTCAACCTTACTCTCCTGTTCAGACACAGTGTTGAGGTCAACCTTACTCTCCTGTTCAGACACAGTGTTGAGGTCAACCTTACTCTCCTGGTTTACACGTCACAAACGGCTGTTTCTCATATAGTTTTGGCTATTCCTTTTATTGTGCTACAATCCACAGCTAGACTATTCCTTGTTAATGGGCTACAATCCACAGCTAGGCTATTCCTTGTTATCGGGCTACAATCCACAGCTAGACTATTCCATGTTATTGGGCTACAATCCACAGCTAGACTATTCCATGTTATTGGGCTACAATCCACAGCTAGACTATTCCATGTTATTGGGCTACAATCCACAGCTAGACTATTCCATGTTATTGGGCTACAATCCACAGCTAGACTATTCCATGTTATTGGGCTACAATCCACAGCTAGACTATTCCATGTTATTGGGCTACAATCCACAGCTAGACTATTCCATGTTATTGGGCTACAATCCACAGCTAGACTATTCCATGTTATTGGGCTACAATCCACAGCTAGACTATTCCATGTTATTGGGCTACAATCTATGAACAAAGATAGGTGTTATTGACCCAGACTAGATAGCAGGTCCATGAACAGAGAGAGATAGGTGTTATTGACCCAGACTAGATAGCAGGTCCATGAACAGAGAGAGATAGGTGTTATTGACCCAGACTAGATAACAGGTCCATGAACAGAGAGATATGTGCTATTGACCCAGACTAGACAATGGGCCCTAAAAACACACACCGGCCCCACCTATTCCAGCTGCCCCCTGGGGCACCGGCTGCTCAGCCCCACCTATTCCAGAGGGCCCCTGGGACACCGGCTGCTCAGCCCCACCTATTCCAGCTGCCCCCTGGGGCACCGGCTGCTCAGCCCCACCTATTCCAGCGGGCCCCTGGGGCACCGGCTGCTCAGCCCCACCTATTCCAGCGGCCCCCTGGGGCACCGGCTGCTCAGCCCCACCTATTCCAGCAGCCCCCTGGGGCACCGGCTGCTCAGCCCCACCTATTCCAGCTGCCCCCTGGGGCACCGGCTGCTCAGCCCCACCTATTCCAGCTGCCCCCTGGGGCACCGGCTGCTCAGCCCCACCTATTCCAGCTGCCCCCTGGGGCACCGGCTGCTCAGCCCCACCTATTCCAGCTGCCCCCTGGGGCACCGGCTGCTCAGCCCCACCTATTCCAGCGGCCCCCTGGGGCACCGGCTGCTCAGCCCCACCTATTCCAGCGGCCCCCTGGGGCACCGGCTGCTCAGCCCCACCTATTCCAGCTGCCCCCTGGGGCACCGGCTGCTCAGCCCCACCTATTCCAGCTGCCCCCTGGGGCACCGGCTGCTCAGCCCCACCTATTCCAGCTGCCCCCTGGGGCACCGGCTGCTCAGCCCCACCTATTCCAGCTGCCCCCTGGGGCACCGGCTGCTCAGCCCCACCTATTCCAGCTGCCCCCTGGGGCACCGGCTGCTCAGCCCCACCTATTCCAGCTGCCCCCTGGGGCACCGGCTGCTCAGCCCCACCTATTCCAGCTGCCCCCTGGGGCACCGGCTGCTCAGCCCCACCTATTCCAGCTGCCCCCTGGGGCACCGGCTGCTCAGCCCCACCTATTCCAGCTGCCCCCTGGGGCACCGGCTGCTCAGCCCCACCTATTCCAGCTGCCCCCTGGGGCACCGGCTGCTCAGCCTCACCAGCAAAAAAACGGCACACAGGATTTTTTTTCTTCTTTTCATTGGCTTCAACCATAAAGGAGAATGTTAAAACAACCAGTCTAGAGAGCAGGTCAGACAATGGGGGTATTGCAGACTGGGGACATGGTCTTGGCCTGCCGCAAGTTGGAGGGTTTTCAGCTGTGTGTGTGGGGTCATGAGGGAGATTGGTGGGGTTGTGGGTAGAGCTGAGGGTGGACGGTCGTCAGCTGTGTGTAGGGTCATGAGGGAGGTTGGTGGGGTTGTGGGTAGAGCTGAGGGTGGACGGCCGTCAGCTGTGTGTGGGGTCATGAGGGAGGTTGGTGGGGTTGTGGGTAGAGCTGAGGGTGGACGGCCGTCAGCTGTTGCTCAGCTGTGGCTGTCACATCTCTCTCTGCTATGTCTCTGTCCCTCTTTCTCTCTCTCTCCCTCCCTCACTCTCTCTGTCTCTCTTTCTCTCTGTCTTGCTCTCGCTCCCTCGCTATGTCTGTCTCTCTGGCTATGTCTTTGTCTGTCTTTCTCTCTCTCGCTATGTCTTTGTCTCTCTTTCTCTATGTCTCTCACTCTCCTTCTAATCTCCTTCTAATCTCCCTCCCTCCCTCCCTCCCTCCCTCCCTCCCTCCCTCCCTCCCTCCCTCCCTCCCATTGTGACGGAGGCAGTTGGCCAGGCGTTGGTCACTGTAGCAATTGTGTTTTGAAATCAAACAAGTGTTTACCGTCTGTGTGGGGTGTGTGTCTGTGTGGTGTGTGTGTCTGTGTGGTGTGTGTGTCTGTGTGGTGTGTGTGTCTGTGTGGTGTGTGTGTATGTGTGGTGTGTGTGTCTGTGTGGTGTGTGTGTCTGTGTGATGTGTGTGCCTGTGTGGTGTTTGTGTCTGTGTGGTGTTTGTGTCTGTGTGTTGTGTGTGTCTGTGTGGTGTGTGTGTCTGTGTGGTGTGTGTGTCTGTGTGATGTTTGTGTCTGTGTGGTGTGTGTGTCTGTGTGTTGTTTGTGTCTGTGTGTTGTTTGTGTCTGTGTGGTGTGTGTGTCTGTGTGGTGTTTGTGTCTGTGTGGTGTTTGTGTCTGTGTGTTGTGTGTGTCTGTGCGAGTATGACAGTATGACACAATGACCTGAGGTGTTACGTAAGACAAGGGTTCATCATCATGAAAGACAATGTGTGCATCCCAAATTCCACCCTATTCCCTATATAGTGCACTACTTTAGACACGAGTACAAAGGGCTCTGGTTAAAAGTAGCGCACTTAATAGGGCTCTGGTTGAAAGTAGTGCACTTAATAGGGCTCTGGTTGAAAGTAGTGCACTTAATAGGGCTCTAGTTGAAAGTAGTGCACTTAATAGGGCTCTGGTTGAAAGTAGTGCACTTAATAGGGCTCTGGTTGAAAGTAGTGCACTTAATAGGGCTTGGGTCAAAAGTAGTGCCTTTTTTTTACAGAATAGGGACACAGACAATTTGGGACTCAGCCAACGTGTATCCTAGTAACCACACTAGAACATTACATACTGTAATATACTAGACCAATATGGACCCAGTCAACGTGTATCCTAGTAACCACACTAGACCAATGCATACTGTAATATACTAGACCAATATAGCACTTCACACTACATGGGGAAGAAGTTTGGATATTGGGTCAGAGCATTATGTTGTGATGGTACTGAGTGCATTAGACTAGTGTGGAAGAGCTACTTTACGTTCCAAAACCCAAAGACATTATTGCTATACTCATGGTGACTTCCTGATGACTTTACAGGAGGCTAAGACAACACCTCACCAGACACCCAGCTGTCTGTCCATCGTTAAGACAACACCTCACCAGACACCCAGCAGATGAGCTGTCTGTCCATCGTTAAGACAACACCTCACCAGACACCCAGCAGATAAGCTGTCTGTCCATCGTTAAGACAACACCTCACCAGACACCCAGCAGATGAGCTGTCTGTCCATCGTTAAGACAACACCTCACCAGACACCCAGCTGTCTGTCCATCGTTAAGACAACACCTCACCAGACACCCAGCAGATGAGCTGTCTGTCCATCGTTAAGACAACACCTCACCAGACACCCAGCAGATGAGCGGTCTGTCCATCGTTAAGACAACACCTCACCAGACACCCAGCTGTCTGTCCATTGTTAAGACAACACCTCACCAGACACCCAGCAGAAGAGCTGTCTGTCCATCGTTAAGACAACACCTCCCCCGACACCCAGCAGATGAGCTGTCTGTCCATCGTTAAGACAACACCTCACCAGACACCCAGCTGTCTGTCCATCGTTAAGACAACACCTCACCAGACACCCAGCAGATGAGCTGTCTGTCCGTCGTTAAGACAACATCTCACCAGACACCCAGCAGATGAGCTGTCTTTCCATCGTTAAGACAACACCTCACCAGACACCCAGCTGTCTGTCCGTCGTTAAGACAACACCTCACCAGACACCCAGCAGATGAGCTGTCTGTCCATCGTTAAGACAACACCTCACCAGACACCCAGCTGTCTGTCCGTCGTTAAGACAACACCTCACCAGACACCCAGCTGTCTGTCCATCGTTAAGACAACACCTCACCAGACACCCAGCTGTCTGTCCATCGTTAAGACAACACCTCACCAGACACCCAGCAGATGAGCTGTCTGTCCATCGTTAAGACAACACCTCACCAGACACCCAGCAGATGAGCTGTCTGTCCGTCGTTAAGACAACACCTCACCAGACACCCAGCAGATGAGCTGTCTGTCCGTCGTTAAGACAACACCTCACCAGACACCCAGCAGATGAGCGGTCTGTCCGTCGTTAAGGCAACACCATATTAACCTGGGGTTAAAGAAGAAACCTCACCTTAATTACGTCCTGTTACTCTGCTTTAATAGTCCTCAGCTATCATGTTCCCCTCTGGCCTGAGGTGTCAGATACGTTTAGATGGTAGACACACACACAAACACGCGCAGGCACGCACACAGGCACACACACACACACAGGCACGCGCACACACAGGCACCAAGGCACACGGAAGCATGCATAAGGCTAGAGCTCTTCAATGATCCACCTGTACCTGAATAGCAGAGACCCGATCTGGAATTCAAACTAATGTCACGGGTCTTGGGTTGGATCGCACACACACACACACACACACACACACACACACACACACACACACACACACACACACACACACACACACACACACACACACACACACACACACACACACACACACACAAATACATCTGAGCTAGGACCGAGAGACTGAAAAACAGCTTCTATCTCAAGGCCATCAGACTGTTAAAGAGCCATCACTAGGCGGCCTCCACCCAGTACCCTGCTCTGAACTTAGTCACTGTTACTAGCCGGCTACCACCCAGTACCCGGCTCTGAACTTAGTCACTGTTACTAGCCGGCCTCCACCCAGTACCCGGCTCTGAACTTAGTCACTGTTACTAGCCGGCCTCCACCCAGTACCCCGCTCTGAACTTAGCCACTGTTACTAGCCGGCCTCCACCCAGTACCCTGCTTTGAACTTAGTCACTGTTACTAGCTGGCCTCCACCCAGTTACTCAACCCTACACCTTTAGAGGCTGCTGCCCTATAGACATAGACATGGAGTCACTGTTACTAGCCGGCCTCCACCCAGTTACTCAACCCTACACCTTTAGAGGCTGCTACCCTATAGACATAGACATGGAGTCACTGAGCACTTTAATAATGGAACACCAGTCACTTTAATAATGTTTACATCCTGCTTTACTCATCTCATATGTATATACTGTGTTCTACTGTATTTTACTCATCTCATATGTATATACTGTGTTCTACTGTATTTTACTCATCTCATATGTGTATACTGTATTCTATTCTACTGTATTTTACTCATCTCATATGTATATACTGTATTCTACTGTATTTTACTAATCTCATATGTGTATACTGTATTCTATTCTACTGTATTTTACTCATCTCATATGTATATAATGTATTCTACTGTATTTTACTCATCTCATATGTATATACTGTATTCTACTGTATTTTACTCATCTCATATGTATATACTGTATTCTACTGTATTTTACTCATCTCATATGTGTATACTGTATCCTACTGTATTTTACTCATCTCATATGTATATACTGTATTCTACTGTATTTTACTCATCTCATATGTATATACTGTATCCTACTGTATTTTACTCATCTCATATGTATATACTGTATCCTACTGTATTTTACTCATCTCATATGTATATACTGTATTCTACTATATTTTACTAATCTCATATGTGTATACTGTATTCTATTCTACTGTATTTTACTCATCTCATATGTATATACTGTATTATATTCTACTGTATTTTACTCATCTCATATGTGTATACTGTATTCTATTCTACTGTATTTTACTCATCTCATATGTATATACTGTATTATATTCTACTGTATTTTGCTCATCTCATATGTATATACTGTATTCTACTATATTTTACTAATCTCATATGTGTATACTGTATTCTATTCTACTGTATTTTACTCATCTCATATGTATATACTGTATTATATTCTACTGTATTTTACTCATCTCATATGTATATACTGTATTCTACTGTATTTTACTCATCTCATATGTATATACTGTATTCTACTATATTTTACTAATCTCATATGTGTATACTGTATTCTATTCTACTGTATTTTACTCATCTCATATGTATATACTGTATTATATTCTACTGTATTTTACTCATCTCATATGTATATACTGTATTCTACTGTATTTTACTCATCTCATATGTATATACTGTATTCTACTATATTTTACTAATCTCATATGTGTATACTGTATTCTATTCTACTGTATTTTACTCATCTCATATGTATATACTGTATTATATTCTACCGTATTTTACTCAACGCCACTCAGATAATGTTCGTCCTAATATTTATATATTTCTTAATTCCATTCTTTTACTTTTAGATTTGTGTGTATTGTTGTGAATTGTTAGATATTACTGCACTGTTGGAGCTAGAAACACTATCATTTTGCTACACTCGCAATAACATCAGCTAAACATGTGTATGTGACCAATAACATCTGCTAAATATGTGTATGTGACCAATAACATCGGCTAAATATGTGTATGTGACCGGTTTGATTTGATTTGATTTGAGAGGTGTTTGACTGGGATTAATCTAACCTTGAATAGCCACGACATCAGTAACAAGACCTTACTGACGAACCGACCGGTATCATCTCTCCGACCGGTGTCTCCACCCGTCGGACGGCACATTTCCTCCACCTGACGTCACGGGTTCCCCTCCTTCAGGCCGTTTTTAGCTGTGTCATTGCCAGGAGCAGAGGGACTCAACCCTGTTGCTAATCCGATTAGCAGAGAGGCTAATCAGGTACAGAAGGAGTGACTCACATCCCACAGGCATGCAGCTATCACCTGGCCCGATCTGCTGAGGTAGGGGAGAGGCTGAAAATGATGTCTCATTAAAATGTGTCACCTGGAGAGAGTGCAGGTACATTGCATCACGCGGGTAGAAACGTAATGATTACCTGTGGATGTGTTCCAAATGGAACCCTATTCCTAAGTGCACTAAATAGGGAATAGGGTGCAATTTGTGATCACGAGGGTTGTGTTACTACAGTAGTAAACTGATCATGAGGTTGTGTTGCTACAGTAGTAAACTGATCATGAGGTTGGGATGCGTCAGTACAGCTACAGTAGTAAACTGATCATGAGGTTGGGATGCGTCAGTACAGCTACAGTAGTAAACTGATCATGAGGTTGTGATGCTACAGTAGTAAACTGATCATGAGGTTGTGATGCTACAGTAGTAAACTGATCATGAGATTGGGATGCGTCAGTACAGCTACAGTAGTAAACTGATCATGAGGTTGTGATGCTACAGTAGTAAACTGATCATGAGGTTGTGATGCTACAGTATAGCTACAGTAGTAAACTGATCATGAGGTTGTGGTGCTACAGTATAGCTACAGTAGTAAACTGATCATGAGGTTGTGATGCTACAGTAGTAAACTGATCATGAGGTTGTGGTACTACAGTAGTAAACTGATCATGAGGTTGTGGTGCTACAGCAGTAAACTGATCATGAGGTTGTGATGCTACAGTAGTAAACTGATCATCAGGTTGTGATGCTACAGTAGTAAACTGATCATGAGGTTGGGATGCTACAGTAGTAAACTGATCATGAGGTTGGGATGCTACGGTAGTAAACTGATCATGAGGTTGTGATGCTACAGTACAGCTACAGTAGTAAACTGATCATGAGGTTGTGGTACTACAGTAGTAAACTGATCATGAGGTTGTGATGCTACAGTAGTAAACTGATCATGAGGTTGTGATGCTACAGTAGTAAACTGATCATGAGGTTGTGACGCTACAGTACAGCTACAGTAGTAAACTGATCATGAGGTTGTGATGCTACAGTAGTAAACTGATCATGAGGTTGTGATGCTACAGTAGTAAACTGATCATGAGGTTGTGATGCTACAGCAGTAAACTGATCATGAGGTTGTGATGCTACAGTACAGCTACAGTAGTAAACTGATCATGAGGTTGTGATGCTACAGTAGTAAACGGATCATGAGGTTGTGATGCTACAGTATAGCTACAGTAGTAAACTGATCATGAGGTTGTGATGCTACAGTAGTAAACTGATCATGAGGTTGTTATGCAACAGTAGTAAACTGATCATGAGGTTGTGATGCTACAGTATAGCTACAGTAGTAAACTGATCATGAGGTTGTGATGCTACAGTATAGCTACAGTAGTAAACTGATCATGAGGTTGTTATGCAACAGTAGTAAACTGATCATGAGGTTGTGATGCTACAGTAGTAAACTGATCAAGAGGTTGTGATGCTACAGTAGTAAACTGATCATGAGGTTGTGATTCAACAGTACAGCTACAGTAGTAAACTGATCATGAGGTTGTTATGCTACAGTAGTAAACTGATCAAGAGGTTGTGATGCTACAGTAGTAAACTGATCATGAGGTTGTGATGCTACAGTAGTAAACTGATCATGAGGTTGTGGTGCTACAGTAGTAAACTGATCATGAGGTTGTGATGCTACAGTAGTAAACTGATCATGAGGTTGTGATGCTACAGTAGTAAACTGATCATGAGGTTGTGATTCAACAGTAGTAAACTGATCATGAGGTTGTGATGCTACAGTAGTAAACTGATCATGAGGTTGCTATGGTTTCATCTCTAGTATTGAACTACGCTGCACATGCAGGGAGTAAATGACATCGATCAATAACTGTGCTGGATCTTGTTGCTCCACTATTGACATGCTGTCATTGATCAATACATTCTGTTATTAACACCACACAAGACCAGGGCCTAGTGGAAGGTACAGCAGAAATAGGAAATAGAAACATAGCACAGAGCTGGGAATCTGTCCCAAATGGCACCCTATTCCCTATGTGTGGTGGTAAGCTGTCGACCACACTATCTACCTAGAGAGTTTTCATCTGTATTTTCCGTAGCTGTTTACATACCACCACAGACTGATGCTGGCACTAAGACCACACTCAATGATCTGTAGTAGGCCATAAGCAAACAGGAAAATGCTCATCCAGAGGTGGCGCTCCTAGTGGCCGGAGACTTTAATGCAGGGAAACTTAAGTCAGTTTTACCTCATTTCTATCAGCAGTTAAATGTGCAACCAGAGGGAAAAGAACACTGGACCACCTGTACTCCACACACAGAGATGCATACAAAGCTCTCCCTCACCCTCCATTTGGCAAATCTGACCATAATTCTATCCTCCTGATTCCTGTTTACAAACAAAAATTAAAGCAGGAAACACTAGTGACTCGATCAATTAAAAAGTGGTCAGATGAAGCAGATGCAGGCTTCATCAATAAATGCATCGAGGACGTCGTCCACCACAGTGACCGTACGTGCATACCCCAACCAGAAGCCATGGATTACAGGCAGCATCCGCATCGAGCTAAAGGCTACAGCTGCCACTTTCAAGGAGCGGGACTCTAACCCAGAAGCTTATAAGAAATCCCGAAATGTCCTCCGATGAATTATCAAACAGGCAAAGCATCAATACAGGACTAAGATCGAATCGTACTACAACGGCTGTGATTCTCGTCAGATGTGGCAGGGCTTGCAAACCATTACAGACTACAAAGGCAAGCACAGCCGAGAGCTGCCCAGAGACACAAGCCTACCAGACGAGCTAAACTACTTCTATGCTCGCTTCGAGGCAAATAACACTGAAACATGCATGAGAGCACCAGCTGTTCCAGAAGTGAGTAAGTGAGTAAGACCGATGCGAGTAAGACCTTTAAACAGGTCAACATTCAGAAGGCCGCAGGGCCAGACAGATTACCAGGACGTGTACTGCGAGCATGCGCTGACCAACTGGCAAGTGTCTTCACTGATATTTTCAACCTCTGCCTATCCGAGTCTGTAATACCAACATGTTTTAAGCAGACCACCATAGCCCCTGTGCCCAAGAACACTAAGGTAACCTGCCTAAATCACTACTGACCCGTAGCACTCATGTCTGTACCCAATGAAGTGCTTTGAAAGGCTCAAATCAACACCATTATCCCAGAAACCCTAGACCCACTCCAATTTGCATACCGCACCATACAGATCCACAGATGATGCAATCTCTATTACACTCCACACTGCCCTTTCCCACCTGGACAAAAGAAACACCTACGTGAGAATGCTGTTCATTGACTACAGCTCAGCGTTCAACACCATAGTGCCCTCAAAGCTCATCAATAAGCTAAGAACCCTGGGACTAAACACCTCCCTCTGCAACTGGATCCTGGCCAGGCACGACTCCAACACCATCATTATGTTTGCCGATGACACAACAGTGGTAGGCCTGATTACCGACAACAATGAGACAGCCTATAGGGAGGAGGTCAGAGACCTGGCCGGGTGGTGCCAGGACAACAACCTCTCCCTCAACGTGATCAAGACAAAGGAGATGATTGTGGACTACAGGAAAAAGGGGACTGAGCACGCCCCCATTCTCATCAACGGGGCTGATGGTGTCCACATCACCAACAAACTAACATGACCCAAGCACACCAAGACAGTCGCGAAGAGGTCACGACAAAACCTATTCCCCCTCAGGAGACTGAAAAAATGTGGCATGTATACTCAGATCCTAGAAAGGTCCTACAACTGCATCGTCGAGAGCATCCTGACTGGTTGCATCACTGCCTGGTATGACTACTGCTCGGCCTCCTACCGCAAGGCCCTACAGAGGGTACTGCATACGGTCCAGTACATCACTGGGGCCAAGCTTCCTGCCATCCAGGACCTCTATACCAGGTGGTGTCAGAGGAAGGCCCTGAAAATTGTCAAATACTCCAGCCACCCTAGTCATAGACTGTTCTCTCAGCTACCGCACGGCAAGCGGTACGGGAGCACCAAGTCTAGGTTCAAGAGGCGTCTAAACAGCTTCTACCCCCAAGCCATAAGACTCCTGAACATCTAATCAAATGGCCACCCAGACTATTTGCTTTGCCCCCCCCCCCTCTTTTACACCGCTGCTAGTCTCTGTTATCATCTATGCATAGCCACTTAGATAACTCTACCTACATGTACATATTACCTCAATTACCTCGACTAACCGGTGCCCCCGCACATTGACTCTGTACCGGTACCCCCTGTATATAGCCTCCACATTGACTCTGTACCAGTACCCCCTGTATATAGCCTCCACACTGACTCTGTACCAGTACCCCCTGTATATAGCCTCCACATTGACTCTGTACCGGTACCCCCTGTATATAGCCTCCACATTGACTCTGTACCGGTATCCCCTGTATATAGCCTCCACATTGACTCTGTACCAGTACCCCCTGTATATAGCCTCCACATTGACTCTGTACCGGTACCCCCTGTATATAGCCTCCACATTGACTCTGTACCGTACCCCCTGTATATAGCCTCCACATTGACTCTGTACAGGTACCCCCTGTATATAGCCTCCACATTGACTCTGTACCGTAATACCCTGTATATAGCCTCCACATTGACTCTGTACCGTACCCCCTGTATATAGCCTCCACATTGACTCTGTACCAGTAACACCCTGTATATAACCTCCACATAGACTCTGTACCGGTACCCCCTGTATATAGTCTCCACATTGACTCTGTACCAGTACCCCCTGTATATAACCTCCACATAGACTCTGTACCGGTACCCCCTGTATATAGCCTCCACATTGACTCTGTACCGGTATCCCCTGTATATAGCCTCCACATTGACTCTGTACCAGTACCCCCTGTATATAGCCTCCACATTGACTCTGTACCGGTACCCCCTGTATATAGCCTCCACATTGACTCTGTACCGGTACCCCCTGTATATAGCCTCCACATTGACTCTGTACCGGTACCCCCTGTATATAGCCTCCACATTGACTCTGTACCGGTACCCCCTGTATATAACCTCCACACTGACTCTGTACCGGTACCCCCTGTATATAACCTCCACACTGACTCTGTACCGGTGCCCCCTGTATATAGCCTCCACACTGACTCTGTACCGGTACCCCCTGTATATAGCCTCCACATTGACTCTGTACCGTACCCCCTGTATATAACCTCCACATTGACTCTGTACCGTACCCCCTGTATATAGCCTCCACATTGACTCTGTACCGTACCCCCTGTATATAGCCTCCACATTGACTCTGTACCGGTACCCCCTGTATATAGCCTCCACATTGACTCTGTACCGGTACCCCCTGTATATAGTCTCCACATTGACTCTGTACCGGTACCCCCTGTATATAGCCTCCACATTGACTCTGTACCGGTACCCCCTGTATATAGCCTCCACACTGACTCTGTACCGGTACCCCCTGTATATAGCCTCCACATTGACTCTGTACCGTACCCCCTGTATATAACCTCCACATTGACTCTGTACCGTACCCCCTGTATATAGCCTCCACATTGACTCTGTACCGTACCCCCTGTATATAGCCTCCACATTGACTCTGTACCGTACCCCCTGTATATAGCCTCCACATTGACTCTGTACCGGTACCCCCTGTATATAGTCTCCACATTGACTCTGTACCGGTACCCCCTGTATATAGTCTCCACATTGACTCTGTACCGGTACCCCCTGTATATAGCCTCCACATTGACTCTGTACCGGTACCCCCTGTATATAGCCTCCACATTGACTCTGTACCGGTACCCCCTGTATATAGCCTCCACATTGACTCTGTACCGGTACCCCCTGTATATAGCCTCCACATTGACTCTGTACCGTAACACCCTGTATATAGCCTCCACATTGACTCTGTACCGGTACCCCCTGTATATAGCCTCCACATTGACTCTGTACCGGTACCCCCTGTATATACCCTCCACACTGACTCTGTACCGTAACACCCTCTATATAGCCTCCACATTGACTCTGTACCGGTACCCCCTGTATATAGCCTCCACATTGACTCTGTACCGGTACCCCCTGTATATAGCCTCCACATTGACTCTGTACCGGTACCCCCTGTATATAGCCTCCACATTGACTCTGTACCGTAATACCCTGCATATAGCCTCCACATTGACTCTGTACCGTAATACCCTGTATATAACCTCCACATTGACTCTGTACCGTAATACCCTGTATATAGCCTCCACATTGACTCTGTACCTGTACCCCCTGTATATAACCTCCACATTGACTCTGTACCGTAATACCCTGTATATAGCCTCCACACTGACTCTGTACCGGTACCCCCTGTATATAACCTCCACATTGACTCTGTACCGTAACACCCTGTATATAGCCTCCACATTGACTCTGTACCGGTACCCCCTGTATATAACCTCCACATTGACTCTGTACCGTAATACCCTGTATATAGGCTCGCTATTGTCATTTTCCTGCTGCTCTTTAATTACTTGTTACTTTTAATTCTTGCTGTTATTTTATTTAAATGTTTTTAATTTTCAAACTGCATTGTTTGGTTAGGGGCTCGTAAGTAAGCATTTCACTGCAAGGTCTGTTGTATTCGGAGCATGTGACTAATAACATTTGATTTGATGTAGTGCACTGCTTTCGACCAGAGCCCTATAGGGACCTAGTCCCTTATTAGTGCACTACAAAGGAAATATTAGGGTGCCATTTGGAAAGCATGCTTGGCCTGTTATAAAAATGGTGAGCAGCTCTTTCTGCTGACTCCCTCGTATTGATAAGAGGTGTACTGATGCGGGCCGAAAGCAAAGTGGGCCATCAATCCAATCCAATATCGTCTTTCTGTGATCAATGAAAACTGTGAGCGGTCTAAGAGCGTATTGCACTGTAGCCGGATCCTCAGCTGCATTCTTAATGCATATTGTCTTTTCATACCATAGGCTGGTTTAGCTAGTTTGGTTATTAAAAAAAAATATATATAAAAATAATATATATATATATCTATGTTTATCTGAAATAAAACCTGGTCTGCTGACATGACATGATGAAGGTCTTTGTGTTTATGCATCAGAAATTATTTTAAATATATATTTTTAAAAAATTCAAACATCATCTTTGAGTATGAGATCTGTCTCCTCAGGTTAACTCTCTCCTCTCTATCCCAGTCATATACAGTGCCTTGCGAAAGTATTCGGCCCCCTTGAACTTTGCGACCTTTTGCCACATTTGATGGGAAGATGGATAGAGCCAAATACAGGACCATTCTGGAAGAAAACCTGATGCAGTCTGCAAAAGACCTGAGACTGGGACGGAGATTTGTCTTCCAACAAGACAATGATCCAAAACATAAAGCAAAATCTACAATGGAATGGTTAAAAAATAAACATATCCAGGTGTTAGAATGGCCAAGTCAAAGTCCAGACCTGAATCCAATCGAGAATCTGTGGAAAGAACTGAAAACTGCTATTCAGGAATGCTCTCCATCCAACCTCACTGAGCTCGAGCTGTTTTGCAAGGAGGAATGGGAAAAAATGTCACTCTCTCGAAACTGATAGAGACATACCCCAAGCGACTTACAGCTGTAATCGCAGCAAAAGGTGGCGCTACAAAGTATTAACTTAAGGGGGCTGAATAATTTTGCACGCCCAATTTTTCAGTTTTTGATTTGTTAAAAAAGTTTGAAATATCCAATAAATGTCGTTCCACTTCATGATTGTGTCCCACTTGTTGTTGATTCTTCACAAAAAAATACAGTTTTATATCTTTATGTTTGAAGCCTGAAATGTGGCAAAAGGTCGCAAAGTTCAAGGGGGCCGAATACTTTCGCAAGGCACTGTATATCTATGTTTATCTGACATAAAACCTGGTCTGCTGACATGAGATGTTGAAGGTCTTTGTGTTTATGCATCAGAAATGATTTTAAATACTTTTTTTTTTCAGACATCATCTTTGAGTATGAGATCTGTCTCCTCAGGTTAACTCTCTATCCCAGTCATATATAATGACATCTGTCTCCTCAGGTTAACTCTCTATCCCAGTCATATATAATGACATCTGTCTCCTCAGGTTAACTCTCTATCCCAGTCATATATAATGACATCTGTCTCCTCAGGTTAACTCTCTCCTCTCTATCCCAGTCATATATAATGCCATCTGTCTCCTCAGGTTAACTCTCTATCCCAGTCATATATAATGACATCTGTCTCCTCAGGTTAACTCTCTATCCCAGTCATATAAAATGACATCTGTCTCCTCAGGTTAACTCTCTATCCCAGTCATATATAATGACATCTCCTCAGGTTAACTCTCTATCCCAGTCATATATAATGACATCTGTCTCCTCAGGTTAACTCTCTATCCCATTCATATATAATGACATCTGTCTCCTCAGGTTAACTCTCTATCCCAGTCATATATAATGACATCTGTCTCCTCAGGTTAACTCTCTATCCCAGTCATATATAATGACATCTGTCTCCTCAGGTTAACTCTCTATCCCAGTCATATATAATGACATCTGTCTCCTCAGGTTAACTCTCTATCCCATTCATATATAATGACATCTGTCTCCTCAGGTTAACTCTCTCCTCTCTATCCCAGTCATATATAATGACATCTCCTCAGGTTAACTCTCTATCCCAGTCATATATAATGACATCTGTCTCCTCAGGTTAACTCTCTATCCCAGTCATATATAATGACATCTGTCTCCTCAGGTTAACTCTCTATCCCAGTCATATAAAATGACATCTGTCTCCTCAGGTTAACTCTCTCCTCTCTATCCCAGTCATATATAATGACATCTGTCTCCTCAGGTTAACTCTCTCCTCTCTATCCCAGTCATATAAAATGGCATCTGTCTCCTCAGGTTAACTCTCTCCTCTCTATCCCAGTCATATATAATGACATATGTCTCCTCAGGTTAACTCTCTATCCCTGTCATATATAATGACATCTCCTCAGGTTAACTCTCTATCCCAGGTGTATAGTGTGTGTCATGTCATACATGTATTTGATACTGATGTCATCACAACACTATGGAAGAGGATGATGTCATCACACCACTATGGAAGAGGATGATGTCATCACAACACTATGGAAGAGGATACTGATGTCATCACAACACTATGGAAGAGGATGATGTCATCACAACACTATGGAAGAGGATACTGATGTCATCACAACACTATGGAAGAGGATGATGTCATCACAACACCATGGAAGGGGATGATGTCATCACAACACCATGGAAGAGGATGATGTCATCACAACACTATGGAAGAGGATGATGTCATCACAACACCATGGAAGGGGATGATGTCATCACAACACTATGGAAGAGGATGATGTCATCACAACACCATGGAAGGGGATGATGTCATCACAACACCATGGAAGGGGATGATGTCATCACAACACCATGGAAGAGGATGATGTCATCACAACACCATGGAAGGGGATGATGTCATCACAACACCATGGAAGAGGATGATGTCATCACAACACCATGGAAGAGGATGATGTCATCACAACACCATGGAAGGGGATGATGTCATCACAACACCATGGAAGAGGATGATGTCATCACAACACTATGGAAGAGGATGATGTCATCACAACACCATGGAAGAGGATGATGTCATCACAACACCATGGAAGGGGATGATGTCATCACAACACCATGGAAGGGGATGATGTCATCACAACACCATGGAAGAGGATGATGTCATCACAACACCATGGAAGGGGATGATGTCATCACAACACCATGGAAGAGGATGATGTCATCACAACACCATGGAAGAGGATGATGTCATCACAACACCATGGAAGGGGATGATGTCATCACAACACCATGGAAGAGGATGATGTCATCACAACACTATGGAAGAGGATGATGTCATCACAACACCATGGAAGGGGATGATGTCATCACAACACCATGGAAGAGGATGATGTCACCACAACACTATGGAAGAGGATACTTGTTTTCCAGCACTGATGTGGAGTCGGGTCGGCGTTATATAACCCAGCTGTGAGTCCATGTGATATCCAGTGGTCCCTGGACCCGGTCCGTCCTCCTGGCATTATAATAATGTCCTGTCACTTAGAGTATTAAACACTTCAGTCAGGACCTTGGCTTCCTGAATGCAGGCCGCTCCCACCGTCCGCATCCCAGAGATCCCTGCTCTCCTGGGAGTGAAACCCGAGCGGCCTGCGGGTGTCGGCCACTCCTTTGGGGGTCTGTCCCAAACGGCATCCTATTCCCCTGCATAGTTCTCTACGTTTGATCATGGTCCATAGGGTATAGGGTGCCATTTAGGATGCACTCCTTATGTTTCCCCTCTGCCTGCTGCGATACAAGATGGCTGTCATAGTAGCCGCATAGCAGCATCGCGGCCTCTGTCGAGTTCTGCGTTCTTTCCAAAGGACTATCGACTATGTTCCAGCTCCTCCACCCCTCCGTTCCACTCCCACGAGGCTGTCTATACGTCAGGCTTGGCTCGTGAGACCATGGCATCTGTCCTGGATCCCTGTACGGATCCTTCTTCCCTCTCCAGGACAGGTTTTTTTGGGGGGCGGACAGCTGTCGGGGATGGAATGCTTTTCTGTTCGCTATGCAACAAAAACACACAAAAATAAGCAAGTCCTGCAGGCTCTAGTTTTGTCTTATCTTGATTATTGTCCAGTCTTGTGGTCAAGTGTTGCAAGGAAACACCTAGTTAAGCTGCAGCTGGCCCAGAACAGAGCGGCACGTCTTGCTCTTCATTTTGATCAGAGGGCTGATATAAATAAGAGTTGAGGAGAGACTGACTGCATCACTTCTTCTGTGTTGAAAATCCAAAATTGTTTTCATAGTCAACTCACACACAGTTCTGACACACACACTTATCCCACCCGACATGCCACCAGGGGTCTTTTCACAGTCCCCAAATCCAGAAGAAATGTAAGAAAGCGTACAGTATTATACAGAGGTTATTATTGCATGGAACTCCCTTCCATCTCATATTGCTCTAGTGAACAGCAATCCTGGTTTCAAACAACAGGTAAAGCTACACCTCTCCCCTGTTTGACCCAGATATTTAGTGTGTATTGATATGTAAACTATGTGTGACGTTTTAAATGGACTGCATGTAGTTCTGTCCTTGAGCTGTTCTTGTTTATTCATGTTCTGTATTATGTTTCATGTTTCGTGTTCTGTGTTCTGTGTTCTGTGCTCTGTGCTCTGTGCTCTGTGTTCTGTGCTCTGTGCTCTGTGCTCTGTGCTCTGTGCTCTGTGCTCTGTGTTCTGTGTTCTGTGTTCTGTGCTCTGTGCTCTGTGCTCTGTGCTCTGTGTTCTGTGCTCTGTGTTCTGTGCTCTGTGCTCTGTGCTCTGTGCTCTGTGTTCTGTGCTCTGTGCTCTGTGTTCTGTGCTCTGTGTTCTGTGTTCTGTGCTCTGTGTTCTGTGCTCTGTGTTCTGTGCTCTGTGTTCTGTGCTCTGTGTTCTGTGCTCTGTGCTCTGTGCTCTGTGCTCTGTGCTCTGTGCTCTGTGTTCTGTGCTCTGTGCTCTGTGTTCTGTGTTCTGCGCTCTGTGTTCTGTGCTCTGTGCTCTGTGCTCTGTGCACTGTGCTCTGTGTTCTGTGCTCTGTGTTCTGTGCTCTGTGCTCTGTGCTCTGTTTTCTGTGCTCTGTGCTCTGTGCTCTGTGCTCTGTGCTCTGTGTTCTGTGCTCTGTGTTCTGTGCTCTGTGCTCTGTGTTCTGTGCTCTGTGCTCTGTGTTCTGTGTTCTGTGTTCTGTGCTCTGTGCTCTGTGCTCTGTGTTCTGTGTTCTGTGTTCTGTGTTCTGTGCTCTGTGTTCTGTGTTCTGTGTGGACCCCAGGAAGAGTAGCTGCTGCTTTTGCAACAGCTAATGGGGATCCTAATAAAATACCAAAATACCAAATACAGAAATAATCTGTTGCTAGGTCTACAGACTGGAGACCATTAGACACGCTGTCAGACGGTCAGTGGGACTGTGTTGTGGAGAGAGAGAGAGAAGGTTATTGATAGTAATGTGTTGCTAGGTCTACAGACTGGAGACCATTAGACACGCTGTCAGACAGTCAGTGGGACTGTGTTGTGGAGAGAGAGAGAGAAGGTTATTGATAGTAATGTGTTGCTAGGTCTACAGACTGGAGACCATTAGACACGTTGTCAGACAGTCAGTGGGACTGTGTTGTGGAGAGAGAGAGAGAAGGTTATTGATAGTAATCTGTTGCTAGGTCTACAGACTAGAGACCATTAGACACGCTGTCAGACAGTCAGTGGGACTGTGTTGTGGAGAGAGAGAAGGTTATTGATAGTAATCTGTTGCTAGGTCTACAGACTAGAGACCATTAGACACGCTGTCAGACAGTCAGTGGGACTGTGTTGTGGAGAGAGAGAGAGAAGGTTATTGATAGTAATCTGTTGCTAGGTCTACAGACTAGAGACCATTAGACACGTTGTCAGACAGTCAGTGGGACTGTGTTGTGGAGAGAGAGAAGGTTATTGATAGTAATCTGTTGCTAGGTCTACAGACTAGAGACCATTAGACACGCTGTCAGACAGTCAGTGGGAGTGTGTTGTGGAGAGAGAGAGAGAAGGTTATTGATAGTAATCTGTTGCTAGGTCTACAGACTAGAGACCATTAGACACCATGTCAGACGGTCAGTGGGACTGTGTTGTGGAGAGAGAGAGAGAAGGTTATTGATAGTAATCTGTTGCTAGGTCTACAGACTAGAGACCATTAGACACGCTGTCAGACAGTCAGTGGGACTGTGTTGTGGAGAGAGAGAAGGTTATTGATAGTAATGTGTTGCTAGGTCTACAGACTAGAGACCATTAGACACGCTGTCAGACAGTCAGTGGGACTGTGTTGTGGAGAGAGAGAAGGTTATTGATAGTAATGTGTTGCTAGGTCTACAGACTAGAGACCATTAGACACGTTGTCAGACGGTCAGTGGGACTGTGTTGTGGAGAGAGAGTGAGAAGGTTATTGATAGTAATCTGTTGCTAGGTCTACAGACTAGAGACCATTAGACACGCTGTCAGACAGTCAGTGGGACTGTGTTGTGGAGAGAGAGAGAGAAGGTTATTGATAGTAATCTGTTGCTAGGTCTACAGACTGGAGACCATTAGACACGCTGTCAGACGGTCAGTGGGACTGTGTTGTGGAGAGAGAGAGAGAAGGTTATTGATAGTAATCTGTTGCTAGGTCTACAGACTAGAGACCATTAGACACGCTGTCAGACAGTCAGTGGGACTGTGTTGTGGAGAGAGAGAGAGAAGGTTATTGATAGTAATCTGTTGCTAGGTCTACAGACTAGAGACCATTAGACACGCTGTCAGACAGTCAGTGGGACTGTGTTGTGGAGAGAGAGAGAGAAGGTTATTGATAGTAATCTGTTGCTAGGTCTACAGACTAGAGACCATTAGACACGCTGTCAGACAGTCAGTGGGACTGTGTTGTGGAGAGAGAGAGAGAAGGTTATTGATAGTAATCTGTTGCTAGGTCTACAGACTAGAGACCATTAGACACGTTGTCAGACAGTCAGTGGGACTGTGTTGTGGAGAGAGAGAAGGTTATTGATAAGAAACCAAAAAGGTCATAAACTCTAAGACTTATGTTTGATGGTAATGTTGGATGGTAATGTTGGATGGTCATGTTGGATGGTAATGTTGGATGGTAATGTTGGATGGTAATGTTGGATGGTAATGACTAGCAGCTGGACAGAGAGACACGTTGAAGACTGAAGACATTAACCTCAGTGACAACCATCAAAACAAATCCATCGTACAACCTGAGCAGTCGTGCAACCTGAGCAGTCGTACAGCCTGAGCAGTCGTACAACCTGAGCAGCCGTACAACCTGAGCAGTCGTACAACCTGAGCAGCCGTACAACCTGAGAAGTCGTACAACCTGAGCAGTCGTACAACCTGAGCAGTCGTACAACCTGAGCAGCCGTACAACCTGAGCAGTCGTACAACCTGAGAAGTTGTACAACCTGAGCAGTCGTACAACCTGAGCAGTCGTCCAACCTGAGAAGTCGTACAACCTGAGCAGTCGTACAACCTGAGAAGTCGTACAACCTGAGCAGTCGTACAACCCGAGCAGTCGTACAACCTGAGCAGCCGTACAACCTGAGCAGTCGTGCAACCTGAGCAGTCGTACAACCTGAGCAGTCGTACAACCTGAGCAGTCGTACAACCTAGGCAGTCGTCCAACCTGAGCAGCCGTACAACCTGAGCAGTCATCCAACCCGAGCAGTCCTACAACCCGAGCAGTCGTCCAACCTGAGCAGTCGTCCAACCTGAGCAGTCGTACAACCCGAGCAGCCGTAAAACCTGGGCAGCCGTACAACCTGAGCAGCCGTACAACCTGAGCAGTCGTATAACCTGAGTAGTCGTACAACCTGAGCAGTCGTACAACCTAGGCAGTCGTACAACCCGAGCAGTCGTGCAACCCGAGCAGTCGTGCAACCCGCGCAGTCGCACAACCTGAGCAGCCGTACAACCTGAGCAGCCGTACAACTTGAGCAGCCGTACAACCTGAGCAGCCGTACAACCTGAGCAGCCGTACAACCTGAGCAGTCGTACAACCTGAGCAGTCGTACAACCCGAGCAGTCGTGCAACCCGAGCAGTCGTACAACCCGAGCAGTCTT
Organism: Oncorhynchus clarkii lewisi; assembly: GCF_045791955.1. Classification (NCBI taxonomy): domain Eukaryota; kingdom Metazoa; phylum Chordata; class Actinopteri; order Salmoniformes; family Salmonidae; genus Oncorhynchus; species Oncorhynchus clarkii. The sequence goes on from NW_027257943.1 coordinate 317,070, forward strand.
ACAACCCGAGCAGTCGTACAACCTGAGCAGTCGTACAACCTGAGCAGTCGTACAACCTGAGCAGTCATACAACCTGAGCAGTCGTACAACCTGAGCAGTCGTACAACCTGAGCGTGAAGCAAGGGGTGTGTCCAAAATGGCGCCCGTTTCCCTACACAGTAGCGTTAGGGATCTGAGACACCACCCCTTGTATGTGGCCATTCTAGAGAAGAGCCTATAGACGGATGGTTGCTATGTGAGTTTGATGCAGCATGACATTTCCCTGTATAGCCGCCTGGCTTGTCCTCACAACACAGCCGAAGCCTCCATCTTCCCCTGCGTTTGATGTGAAGCCAACATCTGAGAGTCAGAAGCAGGAAATCAGGTGGGGGGGGCGGGGGGGGGTCGGTGTGTTGGTGGGGACTTGATAAAATAGCAGGGCTTTCATACTGATAAAGTTCTGACTCTATATTTCACACAACACATGGCGTATAGAGGTGAAATGCATCAGGGCTATAGAGCAGAAAACATGGTGGTCTGGTTGAGATGGGACCAGACCACAGCATGGAGACAGGGTCAGAGAGATGGGACCAGACCACAGCATGGAGACAGGGTCAGAGAGATGGGACCAGACCACAACATGGAGACAGGGTCAGGGAGATGGGACCAGACCACAGAATAAAGACAGGGTCAGAGAGATGGGACCAGACCACAGCATGAAGACAGGGTCAGAGAGATGGGACCAGACCACAGCATGGAGACAGGGTCAGAGAGATGGGACCAGACCACAGCATGGAGACACGGTCAGAGAGATGGGACCAGACCACAACATTAAGACAGGGTCAGAGAGATGGGACCAGACCAAAACATGAAGACAGGGTCAGAGAGATGGGACCAGACCACAGCATGGAGACAGGGTCAGAGAGATGGGACCAGACCACAACATGGAGACAGGGTCAGGGAGATGGGACCAGACCACAACATAAAGACAGGGTCAGAGAGATGGGACCAGACCACAGCATGAAGACAGGGTCAGAGAGATGGGACCAGACCACAGCATGGAGACAGGGTCAGAGAGATGGGACCAGACCACAACATGAAGACAGGGTCAGGGAGATGGGACCAGACCACAACATGGAGACAGGGTCAGGGAGATGGGACCAGACCACAACATGAAGACAGGGTCAGGGAGATGGGACCAGACCACAGCATAAAGACAGGGTCAGAGAGATGGGACCAGACCACAGCATGGAGACAGGGTCAGAGAGAGAGATGGGACCAGACCACAGCATGGAGACAGGGTCAGAGAGATGGGACCAGACCACAACATGGAGACAGGGTCAGAGAGATGGGACCAGACCACAACATGGAGACAGGGTCAGAGAGATGGGACAATCTTAGAGCTAGGACAGACATCTCTCACACAAAGCATCAGACATGTTTGTACTGTTATATAGCCAAAGTGTTCAACTCTGTCTATGATAAAAAGCATCTGTGAATGTAGACAGCTCCAGTGTAGGGGTAATAGAGCCTGGCTGTCTGGGTGTTTGTCCCATCTTCTGAAGTCTTGGTTGGTAAGCGGACCCCAGACCTCACAACCATAAAGGGTAATGGGTTCTATAACTGATTCAAGTATGTTTTGCCAGATCCTAATTGGTATGTCGAATTTGATGTTCCTTTTGATGGCGTAGAATGCCCTTCTTGCCTTGTCTCTCAGATGGTTCACAGCATTGTGGAAGTTACCCTTGGTGCTGATGTTTAGGCCGAGGTATGTATCGATTTTTTCTCTAGTATTACCAGCTGGGGAGAATGTAGACTTATATACTATATTACTATATACTATATTTGTCACGTTCTGACCATCGTTCGTGTGTGTTTTCCTTGTTTTAGTGTTGGTCAGGACGTGAACTGGGTGGGCATTCTATGTTGGATGTCTTGTTTGTCTATTTCTATGTCTGGCCTGATATGGTTCTCAATCAGAGGCAGGTGTTAGTCATTGTCTCTGATTGGGAACCATATTTAGGTAGCCTGGGTTTCACTGTGCGTTTGTGGGTGATTGTTCCTGTCCTTAGTGTTAGTTTGCACCAGTTTAGGCTGTTTCGGTTTTCATTACGTTTATTATTTTGCACTGTTTGTATTTAGATTCGTGTTGCTATAGTCACAATAAACATGGATCGCAATCTACACGCCGCATTTTGGTCCGACTCTCCTTCTCATCAAGAAAACCGTTACAGAATCACCCACAACAAAAGGACCAAGCAGCGTGTCAACAGGCAGGAGCAGCGCGAGGAGACGCGCAATAAGGATTTCTGGACATGGGAGGAAATCCTCGACGGGAGAGGACCCTGGGCTAAACCAGGGGAGTGTAGCCGCCCAAAGGTGCAGCAGGAGAAGAGGCAACAGGAGCAGCCCAAAGAGGAGGTATGGACATGGGAGGACGAATTAGAAGGAAGAGGACCCTGGGCTCAGCCAGGAGAATATCGCCGCCCCAAAGAAGAACTGGAGGCGGCGAAAGCTGAGAGGCGCAGATATGAGGAGGCAGCACGACGTAGCGGATGGAAGCCTGAGAGGCAGCCCCAAAAATTTCTTGGGGGGGGGCTAACAGGGAGTATGGCTACGTCAGGTAGGAGACCTGGGCAGACTCCCTGTGCTTACCGGGGGGCTAGAGAGACCGGACAGGCACCGTGTTATGCAGTGGTGCGCACTGTGTCTCCAGTGCTGGTGCATAGCCCGGTGCGGTATATTCCAGCTCCGCGTGTCGGCCGGGCTAGATTGAGCGTCGAGCCTAATGCCATGAAGCCGGCTCTACGCAGCTGGTCCCCAGTGCGTCTCCTTGGGCCGGCTTACATGGCACCAGCCTTGCGCTCGGTGTCTCCGGTTCGCCTGCATAGCCCAGTGCGGGCTATTCCACCTCGCCGCACTGGCAGGGCGACCGTGAGCATTCAACCAGGTAAGGTTGGGCAGGCTCGGTGCTCAAGAGCTCCAGTGCGCCTGCACGGTCCGGTTTTTCCAGTACCACCTCCACACCCCAGCCCTCCGGTAGCAGCTCCCCGCACCAGGCTTCCTGTGCGTGTCCCCGGCCCAGTACCACCAGTGCCAGCACCACGCATCAGGCCTACAGTGCGCCTCGCCTGTCCAGCGCTGCCAGAGCCTTCCTCCTCTCCAGCGCTGTCGGAGTCTCCCGCCTGTTTAGCGCTGTTAGAGCCTTCCTTCTCTACAGCGCTGCCGGAGTCTCCCGCCTGTTCAGAACTGCCAGTCTGCATAGAGCTGCCAGTCTGCAAGGAGCTGCCAGTCTGCAAGGAGCTGCCAGTCTGCAAGGAGCTGCCAGTCTGCAAGGAGCTGCCAGTCTGCAAGGAGCTGCCAGTCTGCAAGGAGCTGCCAGTCTGCAAGGAGCCGCCAGAGCTGCCTTTCTGCAGGATGCCGCCAAAGCTGCCAGTCTGCAAGGAGCCGCCAGAGCTGCCAGTCTGCAAGGAGCCGCCAGAGCTGCCAGTTAGCATGGAGCAGCCAGGGCCGCCAGTCAGTATGGAGCAGCCAGGGCCGCCAGTCAGCATGGAGCAGCCAGGGCCGCCAGTCAGCATGGAGCAGCCAGGGCCGCCAGTCAGCATGGAGCAGCCAGGGCCGCCAGTCAGCATGGAGCAGCCAGTCAGCATGGAGCAGCCAGAGCAGCCAGTCAGCATGGAGCAGCCAGAGCAGCCAGTCAGCATGGAGCAGCCAGAGCTGCCAGTCAGCATGGAGCAGCCAGTCAGCATGGAGCAGCCAGAGCTGCCAGTCATCATGGAGCAGCCAGTCAGCATGGAGCAGCCAGAGCAGCCAGTCGACCAGACTCTTCCAGATCTGCCAGTCGACCAGACTCTTCCAGATCTGCCAGTCGACCAGACTCTTCCAGATCTGCCAGTCGACCAGACTCTTCCAGATCTGCCAGTCGACCAGACTCTTCCAGATCTGCCAGTCGACCAGACTCTTCCAGATCTGCCAGTCGACCAGACTCTTCCAGATCTGCCAGTCGACCAGACTCTTCCAGATCTGCCAGTCGACCAGACTCTTCCAGATCCGCCAGTCGACCAGACTCTTCCAGATCCGCCAGTCGACCAGACTCTTCCAGATCCGCCAGTCGACCAGACTCTTCCGGATCCGCCAGTCGACCAGGATCTTCCAGAACCGCCAGCCAGCCAGGATCTGCCGGATCCAACCACCTGCCTGAGCTTCCTCTCAGTGCTGAGCTTCCTCTCAGTGCTGAGCTTCCTCTCAGTGCCGAGCTACCCATCAGTCCCGAGCTACCTCTGTCCCGAGCTGCCCCTCTGTCCCGAGCGGTCTTTAAGGAGGGTAACCTATCTAGGGACGCTAAGGAGGTGGACTAAAACTGTTATGGAGTGGGGTCCACGTCCAGCGCCAGAGCCGCCACCGCGGACAGATGCCCACCCACACCCTCCCCCATAGGTTTAAGTTGTGCGTCCGGAGTCCGCACCTTGGAGGGGGGGTACTGTCACGTTCTGACCATCGTTCGTGTGTGTTTTCCTTGTTTTAGTGTTGGTCAGGACGTGAACTGGGTGGGCATTCTATGTTGGATGTCTTGTTTGTCTATTTCTATGTCTGGCCTGATATGGTTCTCAATCAGAGGCAGGTGTTAGTCATTGTCTCTGATTGGGAACCATATTTAGGTAGCCTGGGTTTCACTGTGCGTTTGTGGGTGATTGTTCCTGTCCTTAGTGTTAGTTTGCACCAGTTTAGGCTGTTTCGGTTTTCATTACGTTTATTATTTTGCACTGTTTGTATTTAGATTCGTGTTGCTATAGTCACAATAAACATGGATCGCAATCTACACGCCGCATTTTGGTCCGACTCTCCTTCTCATCAAGAAAACCGTTACAATATTATAGCTGCTGTACAACCATGGTGAGGACACATTCCAGCCCCAGCCAGTCAAGGGGATTGTGAGTGTAAAGCAACAGGTCTCAGAGTACTGCAAGGTGTCTACTCTACAGAACCCAGGTCTCAGAGTACTGCAAGGTGTCTACTCTACAGAACCCAGGTCTCAGAGTACTGCAAGGTGTCTAACTCTACAGAACCCAGGTCTCAGAGTACTGCAAGGTGTCTACTCTACAGAACCCAGGTCTCAGAGTACTGCAAGGTGTCTACTCTACAGAACCCAGGTCTCAGAGTACTGCAAGGTGTCTACTTTACAGAACCCAGGTCTCAGAGTACTGCAAGGTGTCATCTCTACAGAACCCAGAGTACTGCAAGGTGTCTAACCCTACAGAACCCAGGTCTCAGAGTACTGCAAGGTGTCTAACTCTACAGAACCCAGGTCTCAGAGTACTGCAAGGTGTCTACTCTACAGAACCCAGGTCTCAGAGTACTGCAAGGTGTCTACTCTACAGAACCCAGGTCTCAGAGTACTGCAAGGTGTCTACTCTACAGAATCCAGGTCTCAGAGTACTGCAAGGTGTGTACTCTACAGAATCCAGGTCTCAGAGTACTGCAAGGTGTGTACTCTACAGAATCCAGGTCTCAGAGTACTGCAAGGTGTGTACTCTACAGAACCCAGGTCTCAGAGTACTGCAAGGTGTCTACTCTACAGAACCCAGGTCTCGGAGTACTGCAAGGTGTCTACTCTACAGAACCCAGACATAAACCCCCGACTGTTTAGCTTAGCTGGACGGCACGATATTGAAAGGTCTGTAGAATCTGAAAGGGCTCTCTGTGGACTTCACATGGACATACTAGGGGACTTACAATGGCTCCCTATTCCCTATATAGTGTACTACTTTTGGACAGGACATCAAGTAGTGCACTATATAGGGAATAGGGTTCCATTTGGGAGGTTCACATAGTATACTGTATTGACCTCTAGTGTGACGCCCATAGCAACCCAGAGCTTTGGGTGTTTAGACCTCAGAACAACTCCCATAGCAACCTAGAGCTTTGGGTGTTTAGACCTCAGAACAACTCCCATAGCAACCTAGAGCTTCAGGTGTTTAGACCTTAGAACAACTCCCATAGCAACCTAGAGCTTCAGGTGTTTAGACCTCAGAACAACTCCCATAGCAACCTAGAGCTTTGGGTGTTTAGACCTCAGAACAACTCCCATAGCAACCTAGAGCTTCAGGTGTTTAGACCTTAGAACAACTCCCATAGCAACCTAGAGCTTCAGGTGTTTAGACCTCAGAACAACTCCCATAGCAACCTAGAGCTTCAGGTGTTTAGACCTCAGAACAACTCCCATAGCAACCTAGAGCTTTGGGTGTTTAGACCTTAGAACAACTCCCATAGCAACCTAGAGCTTCAGGTGTTTAGACCTCAGAACAACTCCCATAGCAACCTAGAGCTTCAGGTGTTTAGACCTTAGAACAACTCCCATAGCAACCTAGAGCTTCAGGTGTTTAGACCTTAGAACAACTCCCATAGCAACCTAGAGCTTCAGGTGTTCAGGTACAATGACTTGGTGTTGGACTGACAGTGACAGGGACATGGGATCTCCTATCATTCACAGAGTTCTACTCTAAGGGTTATGTCATACTGTGTACAGGGACCCGTCTTGGAGGTATGACACGTTATAAATGCAGCAGGCCTATTATAAGACTGTCTAAATCCTCATCTGGCCTATTTGTTCATTTGCTGCTCTCACTTCCAAAGCTCTTTAAAGAGTTGTGTTCAGTCAGCACATATCACATATGGTCTTACATAGGACCTCTGTCACCGTCAGGCTATTTCAATACGGCTCTTGACGTGTCTTTCTCAACATTGTCCACCACTTGGAGAAACATGAAATGTGATCCTACAAGGCCTCCGTGTTGATTCCCATTCCTTGTTGCGTTTATTCATCTAAACTGTTTGTCATTTCGCTATCTTTGCATTACAATGACTGTTTAAAGAGGCTGTGGCTGTGCACGGGCTACGTCCTAAACGGCACCCTAGCCCCTACGCGGTGCACTTAGTTTTGACCGGAGCCTGGTCAAACCTAGTTCACTAGATAGGGAACAGGGTGCCGTTTAGGACGTAGCCACAGCGATGTTGGACAGCTCAGCAGCCAGCAGCAGGGAGGGTAATAACATCACCATGGAAGGCAGTGTCTCATACCACCTCGCCCTACATTGTGGCTGGCTGGTTGACTGGCTGGCTGACTGGCTGACTGGCTGGCTGACTGGTTGACTGGCTGGCTGGCTGGCTGGCTGGCTGGCTGGTTGACTGGCTGGCTGACTGGTTGACTGGCTGGCTGACTGGCTGGCTGGCTGGCTGGCTGGCTGGCTGGCTTGCTGACTGGCTGGCTGGCTGGCTGGCTGGCTGGTTGACTGGCTGGCTGGCTGGCTGGCTGCCTGGCTGGCTGGCTGGTTGACTGGTTGACTGGCTGGCTGGCTGGCTTGTTGACTGGTTGACTGGCTGGCTGGCTGGCTTGTTGACTGGCTGGCTGGTTGACTGGCTGGCTGGCTGGTTGACTGGCTGGCTGGCTGGTTGGTTGGTTGACTGGCTGGCTGGCTTGTTGACTGGCTGGCTGGCTGGCTGACTGGCTCACTGACCGGCTGGCTGACTGGCTGACTGGCTGGCTGGCATGATTGGCTGGCTGGCTGGCTGGCTAGCTGGCTGGCTGACTGACTGGCTCACTGACCGGCTGGCTGGCTGACTGGCTGTCTGACCAGCTGCATGGCTGTCCTGCGATCTTGCTCTCTCCACCCTGCTCTGCTCTGCTCACTAAGACCTTTGCTGTGAATCCTTGACGAGGCATCGTGTTACAACACAGGGATTACTCTGTAAACGTCTCCCAGGATAGCAGGCCCAGGGTATATTTAACCTGGCTTCATACATAACCAGAATAACACCTGGGCTGGCAGGGGCAGAGATCCACCGCCCAATGGCCCCCACTGGCCTCCGTAGGTGTCCCAGACCTGGGTTCAAATCCCAGACCTGGGTTCAAACCCCACCCATCTAGCACTCCAAGGCAGACAAAATGTTTCAAATAGTAAATGAACCCAGGTCTCACCGGCCTGTACGTGTCCCAGACCGAGGCCTGGTGGTGGTGTGGTTGGAGCCTAACACGGAGCCTTGCCTTGTCAGCTACAATGACTGGGGATTAAGCTGATGTATCCTGTAGGGACATGGACGTACCCACAACCACTGATCTAGAGACTCACTGACAAGCTTACTGGTGTGACAGAGAGCTTTTGATGAAACAAGACGAGACAAACCCTGGTACAACCTTGCAACATTTCTGATACAACCCCGTGTACAAGCCCAGCTAATTAAACGGGTGGTTTTGGCAACGCATCGTCACAATCCTCCTCTGGCCTAGGTTACAACCCAGCTGGCATACTAAAGTTACTCTCTCTCTCTCTCTCTGTCTCTGTCTCTCTCGGTCTCTGTCTCTCGGTCTCTGTCTCTCTCGGTCTCTGTCTCTCGGTCTCTGTCTCTCGGTCTCTGTCTCTCGGTCTCTGTCTCTCGGTCTCTGTCTGTCTGTCTGTCTGTCTGTCTCTCTCTGTCTCTCTCTCGGTCTCTCTCTCGGTCTCTCTCTCGGTCTCTCTCTCGGTCTCTCTCTCGGTCTCTGTCTCGGTCTCTGTCTCTGTCTCTGTCTCTGTCTCCCTCTCTCTGTCTCTCTCTCTGTCTCCCTCTCTCTCTACCCTCTCCCTCTCTCTCCTTATGCCAAGGTACACTCATCAGGATAAGAGAAAGACAAAGTTTTTCTGCATTTTTTTCCCTGCATGGACTGCTGTCTCGAGCCCCTTGGCCGGTTCCTGTGTGAGTTGGGTACAGACAAACCACAGGTGCAGCAGTGCCTTGATCAATGTCAGCTGATCCACTCCTACCAGGTTTCCTAGTACTCTAAGCTGAGAGATGCTCCAGAATACAAAATGTCACCTTGTTTCCTATTTGGTGCACTACTTTTGGAATGCAGCCTATGTGGAGTACCCACCTCACTTCTCACCTGCTCTGCTCCGGGCCAGATCAGTATGGTTGTAGCAGGTAGTGTACACCTCAGGTCATTCACATAGTCGTACATACACAGATTGGAGATGACATAACTCTAACCCTAACCTTAACCCTAACCTCAGGTCATTCACATAGTCGTACATACACAGATAGGAGATTACTCAACTCTAACCTTAACCCTAACCTCAGGTCATTCACATAGTCGTACATACACAGATAGGAGATTACTCAACTCTAACCCTAACCCTAACCTCAGGTCATTCACATAGTCGTACATACACAGATAGGAGATTACTCAACTCTAACCCTAACCCTAACCTCAGGTCATTCACATAGTCGTACACACGGTGTAGATGAAGGGGAGGAGACAGTTTAAAGAAAGATTTTTAAGCCTTGAGACAATTGAGACATGGATTGTGAATGTGTTGCCATTCAGAGGGTGAATGGGCAAGACAACAGATGTAAGTGCCTTTTAACAGGGTATGGTAGTAGTTGCCAGGTGCACCGGTTTGTGTCAAGAACTGCAAAGCTGCTGGGTTTTTCACTCTCAGTAGTTTCCTGTGTGTATCGAGAGCGGTCCACCACCCAAAGGACATCCAGCCAACTTGACACAACTGTGGGAAGCACTGGAGGCAACATGGGTCAGCATCCCTGTGGAATGCTTTCAACACCTTGTAGAGTCCATGCCCTGACAAATTGATGCTGTTCTGAGTGCGAAAGTGTGGGGGGGGGGGGGGGGGGGGGTTGCAACTCACTATTAGGTTCCTAATGTCTGGTATACTCTGTACATCTGCAGACTCAGACAGTATCTATGACAGTGTTGATTTTTTCATGTAATAGATAGTAACATTCCATCCTCATCAGTACCAAGCTAATCAGAGACGGCCTTATCTCATCTAGCCCTAACTAAACCACATAGAGGGAGAGAGGGTCTGCATCGAGGAGGAGAGTCTGACTTAGACAGAGGATGTCACTCAGTCAGACCTCCTTGTGTAAGGTCAACTAGCTCAGTCAGACCTCCTTGTGTAAGGTCAACTAGCTCAGTCATATCACCTTGTGTAAGGTCAACTAGCTCAGTCAGACCACCTTGTGTAAGGTAAGCTAGCTCAGTCAGTCCACCTTGTGTAAGGTAAGCTAGCTCAGTCAGTCCACCTTGTGTAAGGTCAACTAGCTCAGTCAGACCACCTTGTGTAAGGTAAGCTAGCTCAGTCAGACCACCTTGTGTAAGGTAAGCTAGCTCAGTCAGACCTCCTTGTGTAAGGTCAACTAGCTCAGTCAGACCACCTTGTGTAAGGTAAGCTAGCTCAGTCAGACCACCTTGTGTAAGGTCAACTAGCTCAGTCAGTCCAACTTGTGTAAGGTAAGCTAGCTCAGTCAGACACCTTGTGTAAGGTCAACTAGCTCAGTCAGACCACCTTGTGTAAGGTCAACTAGCTCAGTCAGACCACCTTGTGTAAGGTAAGCTAGCTCAGTCAGACCCCTTGTGTAAGGTAAGCTAGCTCAGTCAGACCCCTTGTGTAAGGTAAGCTAGCTCAGTCAGACCACCTTGTGTAAGGTCAACTAGCTCAGTCAGACCACCTTGTGTAAGGTCAACTAGCTCAGTCAGACCACCGTGTGTAAGGTCAACTAGCTCAGTCAGACCACCGTGTGTAAGGTCAACTAGCTCAGTCAGACCACCGTGTGTAAGGTCAACTAGCTCAGTCAGACCACCTTGTGTAAGGTCAACTAGCTCAGTCAGAACACCTTGTGTAAGGTCAACTAGCTCAGTCAGACCACCTTGTGTAAGGTCAACTAGCTCAGTCAGACCACCTTGTGTAAGGTAAGCTAGCTCAGTCAATGTAGAGGACGTAAGGATCATTCAACTCACTGAATAGAGGCCAAATTTGGAGCGATGCTTGGCTGAGAGTCTGCACTCTTAATTAGGGTTCAACGTGGTCAGCCAACCTTCAGCCATGGGGGTTGGGGAGGCGACAGATACAAGCCCCCCCAGGCCTCTTATAATCCCCCCCAGCCAGCCAGTCAGCTAACCAGCCAGCCGGCCAGCCAGCTAGACAGCCAGCTGGCCAGCCAGGCCCCCTATATGCCTCCCCAGTCAGCCAGTCAGCCAGCTAGGCTGCCTATAGGCCACCCCAGACAGACAGACAGCTAGCAATTACCCCTTTCCCCCTCCACCACCACCTCCCGACCCAGCAATCACCACTCCACACACCCAACACCTCTCCCAAACCTTCACCACCACCTCTGCCTCCTGAACCCAGCACCACTGCCTCCCCAATCTGCCACCTCTCCCTCCCTCTCCTCCCTCACCACCACCCTTTCCCTCCCTCCCTCCCTCCCTCCCTACCTCACCACCACCCTTCCCCTCCCCTCCCTCCCTCCCTCCCTCCCTCCCTCCCTCCCTCCCTCCCCTCCCCTCCCCTCCCTCCCTCCCTCCCTCCCTCCCTCCCTCCCTCACCACCACCCTTCCCCTCCCCTCCCTCCCTCCCTCCCTCCCTCCCTCCCTCCCTCTCCAGGTGGACCGTCTGCCTCTTGACCAGAGAGCCAGCTGAAGGTCCTTGTAGCAGTATAAGTACAGAGAGGATTTGAATTGGTCACCAGGGCTCAATGGACACCTCTTAGTGGCTGGGCTATTTCTGGCTCCGCTCTGGGGCCTGGTCGCATTCCTTCCTGCCTGCCCTGCCTGTACAGACCAGATGTGCGTCCCAAATCCCACCCTGTTTCCTAAATAGTGCACTACTTTTGACCAGGGTCCATAGGGCCCAAAGTAGTGCACTAAATAGGGTGCAATTTGGGATAAAACCCCAGATGTGTTAGAGAGAGCGTTCCGTATGGCAGTGTAAACAGATGGCCTTAGCCTCAGTACTGTACTGGTCTCTAGGAGGTGGAGGAGGAGGTGGAGGAGGAGGAGGAGGAGGGGGAAGAGGAGGAGGAGGAGGAGTAGGAGGGGGAAGAGGAGGAGGAGGAGGAGGGGGAGGGGGAGGAGGAGGTGGAGGAGGAGGAGGAGGGGGGGTAAGAGGAGGAGGAGGAGGAGGAGGTGGAGGGGGAGGAGGAGGTGGAGGAGGAAGAGGAGGAGGAGGAGGAGGAGGATGAAGAGGAGGTGGAAGAGGAGGGGGAGGAGGAGGAGGGGGAGGAGGAGGAGGTGGAGGGGGAGGAGGAGGTGGAGGAGGAGGAGGAGGAGGAAGAGGAGGTGGAGGAGGAGGGGGAGGAGGAGGAGGAAGAGGAAGGAGTAGGAAGAGGCATTTTGTCATGATTATTATTTGAATTTAGTGACAATTGGAGAAACAGTTTGAGCCATGCTGATCATTTGAAAAGAATGACAGCCAGCGATCCAATATGCTTTAGCGTATACAATTCCCATACAGCCTTGATTACAAGTTTGAACAATTGAATGTGAAATTGAATCTGCACCTCGATTCGGCTGATTAGAAATCCTCATTATTCTGTTTAAGGATGGACATTTTGAGCGTCATTCTTTTTTAATATAGTCTACACTTTCTTGTTCTGAACTAGTAACTGAAGTGGGACGGTGTGGCTTCGTGAAAAATTATAACAAGAGCAGCTGCTCACCGACTTGACAGCTCTAACGTTCCACATAATATCAGCTATGCGAGTGTCTGCTGTTGATCTGATTGAATCTAGGTCTATGACTACAAAAAAAAATACAAGAAATCACTGTTTGCTTCCAATGCAAGATGGTCTCCTATGGCGACAGAAACAAAATGTCCGCCTCATCTCATCTAGTTGGGTTATTTCTATTGTTATCAGCCCTGTGAAACTTTGAACCCCCCTTTTAAAATGTTTCACACGTCTGTCAGTAGAAAGGTCCCATGACAGCGATCCCTCTAAATATAAAGTTGGTTCCCGTTCCTTTCTGTTTCAGGAATAGACGTTTCCACTGCCAGCCGGGTCGGGTGAGGTCTGGAGGACTGGGGTCAGTCCTAGTGCATGACTTCTTGAACAGATGGGCCCCTACGGAGAGGTCAGGGTCTGAGGTCTGGAGCTCCGGGGTCAGGCCCTACGGAGAGGTCAGGGTCTGAGGTCTGGAGCTCCGGGGTCAGGCCCTACGGAGAGGTCGGGGTCTGAGGTCTGGAGCTCCGGGGTCAGGCCCTACGGAGAGGTCATGGTTTGAGGTCTGGAGCTCCGGGGTCAGGCCCTACGGAGAGGTCGGGGTCTGAGGTCTGGAGCTCCGGGGTCAGGCCCTACGAAGAGGTCATGGTTTGAGGTCTGGAGCTCCGGGGTCAGGCCCTACGGAGAGGTCAGGGTGTGAGGTTTGGAGCTCCGGGGTCAGGCCCTACGGAGAGGTCGGGGTTTGAGGCCAGGAGGACCGGGGTCGGTCCCTACGGAGAGGTCAGGGTGTGAGGCCAGGAGGACCGGGGTCGGTCCCTACGGAGAGGTCAGGGTGTGAGGCCAGGAGGACCGGGGTCAGTCCCTATGTAAGCAGTCCCACTCGACTTCTGTCCCAAATGACATTCTATTCCCTATATAGTGCACCACTTTTGACCAGAGCCCTATTCCCTATATAGTGCACTACTTTAGACCAGAGCCCTATTCCCTATATAGTGCACTACTTTAGACCAGAGCCCTATTCCCTATATAGTGCACCACTTTAGACCAGGGCCCTATTCCCTATATAGTGCACTACTTTAGACCAGAGGCCTATTCCCTATATTGTACACTACTTTAGACCAGAGCCCTATTCCCTATATTGTACACTACTTTAGTCCAGAGCCCTATTCCCTATATAGTGCATTACTTTAGACCAGAGCCCTAATCCCTATATTGTACACTACTTTAGACCAGAGCCCTATTCCCTATATAGTGCACTACTTTAGACCAGAGCCATATTCCCTATATAGTGCACTACTTTAGACCAGGGCCCCTAGAGAATACGGTGCCATTTTTGTGCACTATCATTGGCCTAGCGCTTAGCAGCTACGTAGAGCTTGACCAGGGCACATCGGAGGAATCCCAGTTGATGATTGAGGATTGAGGAATCATTGAGTTGATGATAGTGGAAGAGACTCTTAATCACTTCATAGGGTGTTTCTATGGTTGTAAACTCTGCTAGGCTGACAGGTGGTCTTGGATGGATGGAGCTGTGTTGCTATTTCCTATGGTTGTGGGCCTTGTCCCCAATTCAACTCTAATAAACCTCACTTCTCCAGGGCTGCGTCCCAACACGGCTCCATATTCCCTTTATGGTCCACTACCTCTCCAGGGCTGTGTCCCAACACGGCTCCATATTCCCTTTATGGTCCACTACCTCTAGAGGGCTGTGTCCCAACACGGTTCCATATTCCCTTTATGGTCCACTACCTGTGGTTTGGACTGGAGGTCCCCACCCACCCAGTGGTTTGGACTGGAGGTCACCACCCACCCTGTGGTTTGGACTGGAGGTCACCACCCACCCTGTGGTTTGAACTGGAGGTCAACACCCACCCTGTGGTTTGGACTGGAGGTCACCAACCACCCCGTGGTTTGGACTGGAGGTCACCACCCACCCTGTGGTTTGAACTGGAGGTCACCACCCACCCTGTGGTTTGGACTGGAGGTCACCACCCACCCTGTGGTTTGGACTGGAGGACACCACCCACTCTGTGGTTTGGACTGGAGGTCACCACCCACCCTGTGGTTTGGACTGGAGGACACCACCCAACCTGTGGTTTGGACTGGAGGTCACCACCCACCCTGTGGTTTGGACTGGAGGACACCACCCAACCTGTGGTTTGGACTGGAGGTCACCACCCACCCTGTGGTTTGGACTGGAGGTCACCACCCACCCTGTGGTTTGGACTGGAGGTCACCACCCACCCTGTGGTTTGGACTGGAGGTCACCACCCACCCCGTGGTTTGGACTGGAGGTCACCACCCACCCCGTGGTTTGGACTGGAGGTCACCACCCACCCTGTGGTTTGAACTGGAGGTCACCACCCACCCTGTGGTTTGGACTGGAGGTCACCACCCACCCTGTGGTTTGGACTGGAGGTCACCACCCACCCTGTGGTTTGGACTGGAGGTCCCCACCCACCCTGTGGTTTGGACTGGAGGTCCCCACCCACCCTGTGGTTTGGACTGGAGGTCACCACCCACCCTGTGGTTTGGACTGGAGGTCACCACCCACCCTGACCTTTGAACTGGAGGACACCACCCACCCTGTGGTTTGGACTGGAGGACACCACCCACCCTGTGGTTTGGACTGGAGGACACCACCCACCCTGTGGTTTGGACTGGAGGTCACCACCCACCCTGTGGTTTGGACTGGAGGTCACCACCCACCCTGACCTTTGAACTGGAGGACACCACCCACCCTGTGGTTTGGACTGGAGGACACCACCCACCCTGTGGTTTGGACTGGAGGACACCACCCACCCTGTGGTTTGGACTGGAGGTCACCACCCACCCTGACCTTTGAACTGGAGTCCCTTGGCTCATTGCCACCAAAACAACGCCTTCAAAACACCATTAGTCCCTGGCAGCCCAACCGACTCTCCGCATTCAAGATCTCCTCTCTAATTCCTGGCGTCCCTTCAAGCCTTCTCCCCTCAGACTGCAGAGATGGAGGGACAATCTAATAATGCTTCACCCTCTCAGCCTCGCAGTCTCTCAGGCTGCTGGTTCTTGAGCTCATCAATCAACATCATTGAGCCCTAATGTATCCTCTAAGAACTGCTTAGCCTTGCCTGAGATGCCTCGCCCTTTACAGAGGCTCATCAGAGGGCTTCTTGGAGGAGCTCGGACGGAAGGGGAGGAAAACCTAAGCTAATCTTTCTTAGGGTTTCATGAATCACTCAATGCTGTAGAGGACATATTGTCCAAATTAACTTCTCCACCAATCAAAGCCCAATAACTCCCAAACCCTCCCTTGAATCAGTCTACTGGTCTTCAAACCCTCCCTTAAATCAGTTTATAGTAACTGGTCTTCAAACCCTACCTTAAATCAGTCTATAGTAACTGGTCTTCAAACTCTCCCTTGAATCAGTCTATAGTAACTAGTCTTCAAACCCTCCCTTGAATCAGTCTATAGTAACTGGTCTTCAAACCCTCCCTTGAATCAGTCTACTGGTCTTCAAACCCTCCCTTGAATCAGTCTATAGTAACTAGTCTTCAAACCCTCCCTTGAATCAGTCTACTGGTCTCCAAACCCTTCCTTGAATCAGTCTATAGTAACTGGTCTTCAAACCCTCCCTTGAATCAGTCTACTGGTCTTCAAACCCTCTCTTGAATCAGTCTATAGTAACTAGTCTTCGAACCCTCCCTTGAATCAGTCTACTAGTCTTCAAACCCTCCCTTAAATCAGTCTATAGTAACTAGTCTTCAAACTCTCCCTTGAATCAGTCTATAGTAACTAGTCTTCAAACCCTCCCTTGAATCAGTCTACTGGTCTTCAAACCCTCCCTTGAATCAGTCTACTGGTCTTCAAACCCTCCCTTAAATCAGTCTATAGTAACTAGTCTTCAAACTCTCCCTTGAATCAGTCTATAGTAACTAGTCTTCAAACCCTCCCTTGAATCAGTCTACTGGTCTTCAAACCCTCCCTTGAATCAGTCTACTGGTCTTCAAACACTCCCTTGAATCAGTCTATAGTAACAGGTCTTCAAACCCACCCTTGAATCAGTCTACTAGTCTTCAAACCCTCCCTTAAATCAGTCTATAGTAACTAGTCTTCAAACTCTCCCTTGAATCAGTCTATAGTAACTAGTCTTTAAACTCTCCCTTGAATCAGTCTATAGTAACTAGTCTTCAAACTCTACCTTGAATCAGTCTATAGTAACTAGTCTTCAAACCCTCCCTTGAATCAATCTATAGTAACTAGTCTTCAAACCCTCCCTTGGATCAGTCTATAGTAACTAGTCTTCAAACCCTCCCTTGAATCACTCTACTAGTCTTCAAACCCTCCCTTGAATCAGTCTACTGGTCTTCAAACCCTCCCTTGAATCAGTCTATAGTAACTAGTCTTCAAACCCTCCCTTGAATCAGTCTATAGTAACTAGTCTTCAAACTCTCCCTTGAATCAGTCTATAGTAACTAGTCTTCAAACTCTCCCTTGAATCAGTCTATAGTAACTAGTCTTCAAACCCTCCCTTGAATCAGTCTACTGGTCTTCAAACCCTCCCTTGAATCAGTCTATAGTAACTAGTCTTCAAACCCTCCCTTAAATCAGTCTATAGTAACTAGTCTTCAAACCCTCCCTTAAATCAGTCTATAGTAACTGGTATTCAGGTAATTTAGTGATTTATCATTTATTAATCTGTTAAAAAACGGTACACTCCCACGTCTCATGTGCAGCACACACAGACCTACAGTATAGGCGGGTAACCGTAGCAACAGGGAGAGGGGTCACGTAAAGGTTAGATGGGTCAGGGAGGAACAGGTAATTGTATTTATCTAGACAGCTCTACATTACAGCTCAATGTAAAGAGGTAGAGCTCAACACACACACACACACACACACAAACACACACACACACACACACACACACACACACACACACACACACACACACACACAGCTCCACATTACAGCTCAATGTAAAAAGGTAGAGCTCAACACACACACACACACACACGCACACGCACACGCACACACACACACAGACACACACACACACACACACACACACACACTCACACACACACACAGCTCCACATTACAGCTCAATGTAAAAAGGTAGAGCTCAACACACACACACACACACACACACACACACACACACACACACACACAAAGACACGAGTCTTAAGAGCAACACAGATGCTTCTCACACACAGTAGCCTATATCTGCAGGACATGTAGTTAGGGATAATGAATAACCAGGAGGAATGTTGCTTGTTTTGGCCATGTGGGGAACATCACTACATACACACACTGACAGCTCTGCATGGCATGGATAAGAAGAGGAATGACAACAGCCTCAGTCAAGGGAAACATTTCAGAAAACCCTGAAGCTTTTACCTGAATGATTCTTCAACTATTTGTGGTCTCCTCAGACGTTATTTTTTTTTAAAAAATTGATTTATTTAACTAGGCAAGTCAGTTAAGAACAAATTCTTATTTTCAATGACGGCCTAGGAACAGTGGGCCTGTTCAGGGGCAGAACAACAGCTTTGTACCTTGTCAGCTCGGGGATTTGAACTTGCAACCTTTCGGTTACTAGTCCAACACTCTAACCACTAGGCTACCTGCCTCTAACCACTAGGCCACCTGCCTCTAACCACTAGGCCACCTGCCTCTAACCACTAGGCTACCTGCCTCTAACCACTAGGCTACCCTGCCTCTAACCACTAGGCTACCCTGCCTCTAACCACTAGGCTACCTGCCTCTAACCACTAGGCTACCTGCCTCTAACCACTAGGCCACCTGCCTCTAACCACTAGACTACCCTGCCGCTCCTATCTGGTCAAAGAGACACAGGCAGACACAGGCGTACCCGGGAAAGAGCTGTGAGTAACCATTTCTCCGGACTGTTCTACACCTGTTGTATCCTGGGCACCTGACAAATAAACTCTTGATTTGATGTTGAGTTTACGTTAGAATTGACTTGCTGTTTGGGTTGTTTGCCTGAAATGGCCTCTTCTTTGACAGAGACGAACCAGAGGAATCCAATACGTTCCTTTATCTATCAACCGTTAGCGATGGACAGAGACGAACCAGAGGAATCCAATATGTTCCTTTATCTATCAACTGTTAGCGATGGACAGAGACCAACCAGAGGAATCCAATATGTTCCTTTATCTATCAACCGTTAGCGATGGACAGAGACCAACCAGAGGAATCCAATATGTTCCTTTATCTATCAACCGTTAGCGATAGACAGAGACGAACCAGAGGAATCCAATATGTTCCTTTATCTATCAACCGTTAGCGATGGACAGAGACCAACCAGAGGAATCCAATACGTTCCTTTATCTATCAACCGTTAGCGATGGACAGAGACGAACCAGAGGAATCCAATATGTTCCTTTATCTATCAACTGTTAGCGATGGACAGAGACCAACCAGAGGAATCCAATATGTTCCTTTATCTATCAACCGTTAGCGATGGACAGAGACCAACCAGAGGAATCCAATATGTTCCTTTATCTATCAACCGTTAGCGATAGACAGAGACGAACCAGAGGAATCCAATATGTTCCTTTATCTATCAACCGTTAGCGATGGACAGAGACCAACCAGAGGAATCCAATACGTTCCTTTATCTATCAACCGTTAGCGATGGACAGAGACGAACCAGAGGAATCCAATATGTTCCTTTATCTCTAAACCGTTAGCGATGGACAGAGACGACATGCCTGTTAGGTCTACGAGTCAACTGATACAACTGTCCGTTCTAGCAGGACCAACTGTTCTAGCAGGACCTCTACTGTCTTATTGTTGAGGACACATAAAGAAGTCTTTGTTCCCCACCTGCAGATGACTCTGACAGTTTGGTTGTGACCCAAATGCAGTGTTGGGCCGTCAGGACCAGCAAGGCCTAAACATCATCAGAATATAATTAAAATATATATATTTTCCCACAAATATGTATTAAATGATTACCCAGAGTAAGAGTTACACTCTTCATTTCATAGCTTTCCTCTTGGTTGCACTGCTTCCAGCCCCAGGTTGAGATTTGGAGGGCTGGTCTTTATGTTAGATCTTTTATCCAATCATATTCAGCCAGCATGTGTTGCCAGGGGTCTAAAATCTGCCCTCAGGCCTTCAGAATCAGAATCGCTTGTAGCTTGAAGTGAATGGAAATGAAAATTTAGTGTCAACCAATCAGCTTTAGAGTTGGCTATTGTACGCCTGCTGGCTGGCTCCAGTGTTACACAGGAGCCAGCTAGCAGGCGTAGTGCGTGCACGTCTTTTGATTGGATAACCAATATTGAAAGGCAGGTCCTATGGGCAGGTCTATGCAGAACCTCAGAACTAGGAAACTGAATTTGATAAACGAATTAATTTGCGTACTACTAAGCTGTTTTTTCAACCCACAATGGCGGAAGGAGAAGAAGATATCGATTTGGTAGAGGATATAATTTAACGCCATTCTCAAGACGAACTTTTCAAGAAAAGTTAGACGTTGTAAGGTCGCCCGACGCCGACGCTAAAAAACCTGTCACAGACGGGAAAGGGGTTCGTTCGCCACTTTCAAAGTTCCAACTACGAGCGCTATCAATGGCTCACAGGCTCCGAGAAGCACTGTAAACTGTACTGCTGGGAATGCCTATTATTTGCAAGTGATGGATTTGGTGTTTGGAGCCACACTGGCTTTGCAAACTTGAGTTGTCTAAACCAAGGCAGCAACGAGACACCAAAGTACGGCTGGGCTACAAGCAATGGTGCTTTTGAAAACTTTTGGGGACACCCGAGTGGATCTACAGCTCAACGAACAAGCGCTCAGGGCAACGGAGCCGCACAATGATTGTGTCATGTTTTTGGGTGACGCCTGGTTATGTTTTTGGGTGACGCCTGGTTATACTGCGTTTCTGTCTAAATGTATAGTGCCTAGAGCCATGGCATCATAATGATGGTAATAAGAGGTGGATTAATTCGGGTGGGACAGTGTAGGACCTCACTGAAGGCCCAGGCCTCAGGCCCACGTCACGCCACTGCCCAAATGGGACCGTATGGGCCCCTGGTCAAAAGTAGTGTCCTAGAAAGGGAAATGGCTTGCATTAAGGAAGCTGGTACTGTTGTGTTCTGGGGACAATAATAACGGTGTTATTGTCCAGTGGAAGGTGTTCCCGTGACTTCTCTGGTTACAGGACTGACCGTTAGATCCTCTCGGGACGGTTGAAGGTGTTCCCGTGACTTCTCTGGTTACAGGACTGACCGTTAGATCCTCTCGGGACGGTTGAAGGTGTTCCCGTGACTTCTCTGGTTACAGGACTGACCGTTAGATCCTCTCGGGACGGTTGAAGGTGTTCCCGTGACTTCTCTGGTTACAGGACTGACCGTTAGCTCCTCTCAGGATGGTTGAAGGTGTTCCCGTGACTTCTCTGGTTACAGGACTGACCGTTAGATCCTCTCAGGACGGTTGAAGGTGTTCCCGTGACGTCTCTGGACCGTTAGATCCTCTCAGGACGGTTGAAGGTGTTCCCGTGACTTCTCTGGTTACAGGACTGACCGTTAGATCCTCTCAGGGCGGTTGAAGGTGTTCCCGTGACTTCTCTGGACCGTTAGATCCTCTCAGGACGGTTGAAGGTGTTCCCGTGACGTCTCTGGACCGTTAGATCCTCTCAGGACGGTTGAAGGTGTTCCCGTGACTTCTCTGGTTACAGGACTGACCGTTAGATCCTCTCAGGGCGGTTGAAGGTGTTCCCGTGACTTCTCTGGACCGTTAGATCCTCTCAGGACGGTTGTAAACCATACCTCTCCAGTGGCAGGCTATTAGCATATTCTGAAAAGCTATTTTCTCCTCTCCAACTGACATCTGTCAGTCTACTGCAGTACTGTGTATTGAGTCCATCTGCCAGTCTACTGCAGTACTGTGTATTGAGTCCATCTGCCAGTCTACTGCAGTACTGTGTATTGAGTCCATCTGCCAGTCTAATGCAGTATTATGTATTGAGTCCATCTGTCAGTCTAATGCAGTACTGTGTATTGAGTCCATCTGCCAGTCTACTGCAGTACTGTGTATTGAGTCCATCTGCCAGTCTACTGCAGTACTGTGTATTGAGTCCATCTGCCAGTCTAATGCAGTACTGTGTATTGAGTCCATCTGCCAGTCTACTGCAGTACTGTGTATTGAGTCCATCTGCCAGTCTACTGCAGTACTGTGTATTGAGTCCATCTGTCAGTCTAATGCAGTACTGTGTATTGAGTCCATCTGCCAGTCTACTGCAGTACTGTGTATTGAGTCCATCTGCCAGTCTACTGCAGTACTGTGTATTGAGTCCATCTGCCAGTCTACTGCAGTACTGTGTATTGAGTCCATCTGCCAGTCTACTGCAGTACTGTGTATTGAGTCCATCTGCCAGTCTAATGCAGTACTGTGTATTGAGTCCATCTGCCAGTCTAATGCAGTATTATGTATTGAGTCCATCTGTCAGTCTAATGCAGTACTGTGTATTGAGTCCATCTGCCAGTCTACTGCAGTACTGTGTATTGAGTCCATCTGCCAGTCTACTGCAGTACTGTGTATTGAGTCCATCTGCCAGTCTACTGCAGTACTGTGTATTGAGTTCATCTGCCAGTCTACTGCAGTACTGTGTATTGAGTCCATCTGCCAGTCTACTGCAGTACTGTGTACTGAGTCCATCTGCCAGTCTACTGCAGTACTGTGTATTGAGTCCATCTGCCAGTCTACTGCAGTACTGTGTATTGAGTCCATCTGCCAGTCTACTGCAGTACTGTGTATTGAGTGTTGTGTATAATACTATTGGATTATGGAGAGCAATGGAAGGGGATATGAAATGTTAATTTTATTTTACCTTCATTTAACTAGGCAAGTCAGTTAAGAACAAATTCTTATTGACAATGACGGCCTAGGAACAGTGGGTTAACTGCCTGTTCAGGGGCAGAACGAGAGATTGCAGGTTATAACTCTCTATCTCCCCTCTCATTGGTCTGTAACAATGAAGTCTATGCAGGTTAACTCTCTCTCTCCCCTCTCATTGGTATGTAACAATGAAGCTCATGCAGATTAACTCTCTCTCTCCCCTCTCATTGGTATGTAACAATGAAGCTCATGCAGATTAACTCTTTCTCTCCCCTCTCATTGGTCTGTAACAATGAAGCTCATGCAGATTAACTCTCTCTCTCCCCTCTCATTGGCATGTAACAATGAAGTCCATGCAGATGAACTCTCTATCTCCCCTCTCATTGGTCTGTAACAATGAAGTCCATGCAGATTAACTCTCTGTCTCCCCTCTCATTGGCCTGTCACAATGAAGTCTATGCAGGTTAACTCTCTGTCTCCCCTCTCATTGGCAGTGACTGTATGCACATGTGGGAGGTGTGAGGAGACAGCTCTTTATTTAGCAGCAGTGACTGTATGGACATGTGGGAGGTGTGAGGAGACAGCTCTTTATTTAGCAGAAGTGAAAAGTTGCACTCACTAAATGCTAGAGGTCGGAGGTCAGAGGGGTATTTCAAGACTTGCTTGATAGTGATTCCTTTTTATAAGAATAGGTGGTTATTACCTCTCTCTCTAGCATCTGACACCATCTTGGAGAATATACAGCTATTACCTCTCTCTCTGGCATCTGACACCATCTTGGAGAATAGACAGCTATTACCTCTCTCTAGCATCTGACACCATCTGGGAGAATAGGTGGTTATTACCTCTCTCTCTAGCATCTGACACCATCTGGGAGAGTAGGCGGTTATTACCTCTCTCTCTAGCATCTGACACCACCTTGGAGAATAGACAGCTATTACCTCTCTCTCTCTAGCATCTGACACCATCTGGGAGAATAGGCGGTTATTACCGCTCTCTATCATCTGACACCATCTTGGAGAATAGACAGCTATTGCCTCTCTCTCTAGCATCTGACAACATCTGGGAGAGTAGGCGGTTATTACCTCTCTCTCTATTATCTGACACCATCTGGGAGAATAGACAGCTATTGCCTCTCTCTCTAGCATCTGACACCATCTGGGAGAATAGGTGGTTATTACCTCTCTCTCTATCATCTGACACCATCTGGGTGAATAGGTGGTTATTACCTCTCACTCTAGCATCTGACACCATCTGGGAGAATAGGTGGTTATTACCTCTCTCTCTAATATCTGACACCATCTGGGAGAGTAGGCGGTTATTACCTCTCTCTAGCATCTGACACCATCTAGGAGAATAGACAGCTATTACCTCTCTCTCTAGCATCTGACACCATCTGGGAGAATAGGTGGTTATTACCTCTCCCTCTATCATCTGACACCATCTGGGAGAATAGGTGGTCATTCCCTCTCTCTCTAACATCTGACACCATCTGGGAGAATATGTCACGTTTCTTCAAAATGGAACCCAGAAGCAGACCAGGACAAGGAGAGTAGGAAGAAGGTGAGTATTTATTTACAAGTGAATGTGAATGGGTAGATATATCCAGGTGGCGTAACGGGCAGCGATGGTGAGTTGATGGGAGTAAATAGGTGGATCCAATGGGGAAGCGGAATCCTCCGACGACCAGGCGGGAATGGGGTAAATGATCCGGGTGAGTAACTGAAGACAGAACAAACGGAGGTAAGTTTAAGGCAAGCAATATGTAAAAAAAAAATAAAAAAAATTAATTCTATCCAACTTGAGGCTGATACTATGGCACAACATACTGTTCATGGCTAACGATCCGGCAGGGAATGGATGTCAGGTCCGGGCTTATGAAGAGGAGAGATGATGATCAGGACCAGGTGTGCAGATAGCTGATGGAATACAGGTGCGGGTAATCAGAACTCCCAACTGGCTACATTGCCCGGCAACCAGACAGGGTGCGTTCCAGGACGCCGGAAAAAACACTCCAGGACAGAACACAAGCAAAAACAGACTCAGGAAACGGGATTCGTGACAGAATAGGTGGTTATTACCTCTCTATCTATCATCTGACACCATCTGGGAGAATATGTGGTCATTCCCTCTCTCTCTAGCATCTGACACCATCTGGGAAAATAGGTGGTCATTACCTCTCTCTCTAACATCTGACACCATCTGGGAGAGTAGGCGGTTATTACCTCTCTCTCTAGCATCTGACACCATCTGGGTCATTTCCAAGTTATTTAGCCGTAATTATAATTATCATCAGGGCTTGTTGGTTTCAGTATGCCAGAGTGCCAGTCAGGTCAATAATATCCAAGATATTTGTTGGATGGGTTTGTTTGGGGTTTCACACATTGCAGTCTGGGATTTAAAAGCACCACAGCTTGGTTTTAGCTCAGTGCTTAGTTGACACCAGTTATTATCTCCAGTGGAGCTGTGCTGTGCACTCAGAGGAATGCATTTGAAATGTATGATCTCTCCCAGAATAGACAGGACAACCAGAGAGAGGTGGGGTGGAATAGAGAGACAGACAGAGAGAGGTGGGGTGGAATAGAGAGGTAGGGTGGAATAGAGAGACAGCCAGAGAGAGGTGTGGTGGAATAGAGAGACAGACAGAGAGAGGTAGGGTGGAATAGAGAGACAGAGAGAGAGGTAGGGTGGAATAGAGAGAGGTAGGCTGGAATAGAGAGAGGTAGAGTGGAATAGAGAGACAGCCAGAGAGAGGTAGGGTGTAATAGAGAGGTAGGGTGGAATAGAGAGGTAGGGTGGAATAGAGAGACAGACAGAGAGAGGTAGGGTGGAATAGGGAGACAGCCAGAGAGAGGTAGGGTGGAATAGAGAGACAGCCAGAGAGAGGTAGGGTGGAATAGAGAGGTAGGGTGGAATAGAAAGACAGCCAGAGAGAGGTAGGGTGGAATAGAGAGACAGCCAGAGAGAGGTAGGGTGGAATAGAGAGGTAGGGTGGAATAGAAAGACAGACAGAGAGAGGTGGGGTGGAATAGAGAGGTAGGGTGGAATAGAGAGAGGTAGGCTGGAATAGAGAGGGGTAGAGTGGAATAGAGAGACAACCAGAGAGAGGTAGGGTGGAATAGAGAGGTAGGGTGGAATAGAAAGACAGCCAGAGAGAGGTAGGGTGGAATAGAGAGACAGACAGAGAGAGGTAGGGTGGAATAGAGAGACAGAGAGAGAGGTAGGGTGGAATAGAGAGAGGTAGGCTGGAATAGAGAGAGGTAGAGTGGAATAGAGAGACAGCCAGAGAGAGGTAGGGTGGAATAGAGAGGTAGGGTGGAATAGAGAGAGGTGGGGTGGAATAGAGAGACAAACAGAGAGAGGTAGGGTGGAATAGAGAGACAGCCAGAGAGAGGTAGGGTGGAATAGAGAGACAGCCAGCGAGAGGTAGCGTGGAATAGAGAGACAGCCAGAGAGAGGTAGGGTGGAATAGAGAGGTAGGGTGGAATAGAAAGACAGCCAGAGAGAGGTAGGGTGGAATAGAGAGACAGACAGAGAGAGGTAGGGTGGAATAGAGAGACAGACAGAGAGAGGTAGGGTGGAATAGAGAGGTAGGGTGGAATAGAGAGACAGACAGAGAGAGGTAGGGTGGAATAGAGAGACAGACAGAGAGAGGTAGGGTGGAATAGAGAGGTAGGGTGGAATAGAAAGACAGCCAGAGAGAGGTAGGGTGGAATAGAGAGGTAGGGTGGAATAGAGAGGTAGGGTGGAATAGAGAGACAGCCAGAGAGAGGTGGGGTGGAATAGAGAGGTAGGGTGGAATAGAGAGGTAGGGTGGAATAGAGAGACAGCCAGAGAGAGGTAGGGTGGAATAGAGAGACAGCCAGAGAGAGGTAGGGTGGAATAGAGAGACAGCCAGAGAGAGGTAGCGTGGAATAGAGAGGTAGGGTGGAATAGAGAGACAGCCAGATAGAGGTAGGGTGCTATAGAGAGGTAGGGTGGAATAGAAAGAGAGCCAGAGAGAGGTAGGGTGGAATAGAGAGACAGCCAGAGAGAGGTAGGGTGGAATAAAGAGGTAGGGTGGAATAGAAAGAGAGCCAGAGAGAGGTAGGGTGGAATAGAGAGACAGCCAGAGAGAGGTAGCGTGGAATAAAGAGGTAGGGTGGAATAGAAAGAGAGCCAGAGAGAGGTAGGGTGGAATAGAAAGAGAGCCAGAGAGAGGTAGGGTGGAATAGAGAGACAGCCAGAGAGAGGTAGGGTGGAATAGAGAGGTAGGGTGGAATAGAGAGGTAGGGTGGAATAGAGAGACAGCCAGAGAGAGGTAGGGTGGAATAGAGAGACAGCCAGAGAGAGGTAGGGTGGAATAGAGAGACAGCCAGAGAGAGGTAGCGTGGAATAGAGAGGTAGGGTGGAATAGAGAGACAGCCAGAGAGAGGTAGGGTGGAATAGAGAGACAGACAGAGAGAGGTAGGGTGGAATAGAGAGGTAGGGTGGAATAGAAAGACAGCCAGAGAGAGGTAGGGTGGAATAGAGAGGTAGGCTGGAATAGAGAGAGGTAGGGTGGAATAGAGAGACAGCCAGAGAGAGGTAGGGTGGAATAGAGAGACAGACAGAGAGAGGTAGGGTGGAATAGAGAGGTAGGGTGGAATAGAAAGAGAGCCAGAGAGAGGTAGGGTGGAATAGAGAGACAGACAGAGAGAGGTAGGGTGGAATAGAGAGACAGCCAGAGAGAGGTAGGGTGGAATAGAGAGGTAGGGTGGAATAGAAAGACAGCCAGAGAGAGGTAGGGTGGAATAGAGAGGTAGGGTGGAATAGAGAGGTAGGGTGGAATAGAGAGACAGACAGAGAGAGGTAGGGTGGAATAGAGAGACAGACAGCGAAAGGTGGGGTGGAATAGAGAGACAGCCAGAGAGAGGTGGGGTGGAATAGAGAGGTAGGGTGGAATAGAGAGGTAGGGTGGAATAGAGAGACAGCCAGAGAGAGGTAGGGTGGAATAGAGAGACAGCCAGAGAGAGGTAGCGTGGAATAGAGAGGTAGGGTGGAATAGAGAGACAGCCAGAGAGAGGTAGGGTGGAATAGAGAGACAGACAGAGAGAGGTAGGGTGGAATAGAGAGGTAGGGTGGAATAGAAAGAGAGCCAGAGAGAGGCAGGGTGGAATAGAGAGACAGCCAGAGAGAGGTAGGGTGGAATAGAGAGGTAGGGTGGAATAGAAAGAGAGCCAGAGAGAGGTAGGGTGGAATAGAGAGACAGCCAGAGAGAGGTAGGGTGGAATAGAAAGACAGCCAGAGAGAGGTAGGGTGGAATAGAGAGACAGACAGAGAGAGGTAGGGTGGAATAGAGAGACAGACAGAGAGAGGTAGGGTGGAATAGAGAGACAGACAGCGAGAGGTGGGGTGGAATAGAGAGACAGACAGCGAGAGGTGGGGTGGAATAGAGAGACAACCAGAGAGAGGTAGGGTGGAATAGAGAGGTAGGGTGGAATAGAAAGACAACCAGAGAGAGGTAGGGTGGAATAGAGAGACAGACAGCGAGAGGTGGGGTGGAATAGAGAGACAGCCAGAGAGAGGTAGGGTGGAATAGAGAGACAGAGAGAGAGGTAGGGTGGAATAGAGAGAGGTAGGGTGGAATAGAGAGACAGCCAGAGAGAGGTAGGGTTGAATAGAGAGACAGCCAGAGAGAGGTAGGGTGGAATAGAGAGACAGCCAGAGAGAGGTAGGGTGGAATAGAGAGACAGAGAGAGAGGTGGGGTGGAATAGAGAGAGGTAGGGTGGAATAGAGAGACAACCAGAGAGAGGTAGGGTGGAATAGAGAGGTAGGGTGGAATAGAGAGACAGACAGAGAGAGGTAGGGTGGAATAGAGAGACAGACAGAGAGAGGTAGGGTGGAATAGAGAGACAGACAGCGAGAGGTGGGGTGGAATAGAGAGACAGCCAGAGAGAGGTGGGGTGGAATAGAGAGACAGACAGCGAGAGGTGGGGTGGAATAGAGAGACAACCAGAGAGAGGTAGGGTGGAATAGAGAGGTAGGGTGGAATAGAGAGACAGCCAGAGAGAGGTAGGGTGGAATAGAGAGACAGCCAGAGAGAGGTAGGGTGGAATAGAGAGACAGAGAGAGAGGTAGGGTGGAATAGAGAGAGGTAGGGTGGAATAGAGAGACAACCAGAGAGAGGTAGGGTGGAATAGAGAGGTAGGGTGGAATAGAGAGACAGCCAGAGAGAGGTAGGGTGGAATAGAGAGACAGCCAGAGAGAGGTAGGGTGGAATAGAGAGACAGCCAGAGAGAGGTAGGGTGGAATAGAGAGACAGAGAGAGAGGTAGGGTGGAATAGAGAGGTAGGGTGGAATAGAGAGAGGTGGGGTGGAATAGAGAGGTAGGGTGGAATAGAGAGACAACCAGAGAGAGGTAGGGTGGAATAGAGAGGTAGCGTGGAATAGAGAGACAGCCAGAGAGAGGTAGGGTGGAATAGAGAGACAGCCAGAGAGAGGTAGGGTGGAATAGAGAGACAGCCAGAGAGAGGTAGGGTGGAATAGAGAGACAGCCAGAGAGAGGTAGGGTGGAATAGAGAGGTAGGGTGGAATAGAGAGGTAGGATGGAATAGAGAGGTAGGGTGGAATAGAGAGGTAGGGTGGAATAGAGAGACAGCCAGAGAGAGGCAGGGTGGAATAGAGAGGTAGGGTGGAATAGAGAGGTAGGGTGGAATAGAGAGACAGAGAGAGAGGTAGGGTGGAATAGAGAGAGGTAGGCTGGAATAGAGAGGTCGGGTGGAATAGAGAGGTAGGATGGAATAGAGAGGTAGGGTGGAATAGAGAGGTAGGGTGGAATAGAGATAGGTGGGGTGGAATAGAGAGACAGACAGAGAGAGGTAGGGTGGAATAGAGAGACAGCCAGAGAGAGGTAGGGTGGAATAGAGAGACAGACAGAGAGAGGTAGGGTGGAATAGAGAGACAGCCAGAGAGAGGTATGGTGGAATAGAGAGAGGTAGGGTGGAATAGAGAGACAGCCAGAGAGAGGTAGGGTGGAATAGAGAGGTAGGGTGGAATAGAAAGAGAGCCAGAGAGAGGTAGGGTGGAATAGAGAGACAGCCAGAGAGAGGTAGGGTGGAATAGAAAGACAGCCAGAGAGAGGTAGGGTGGAATAGAGAGACAGACAGAGAGAGGTAGGGTGGAATAGAGAGACAGACAGAGAGAGGTAGGGTGGAATAGAGAGACAGACAGCGAGAGGTGGGGTGGAATAGAGAGACAGACAGCGAGAGGTGGGGTGGAATAGAGAGACAACCAGAGAGAGGTAGGGTGGAATAGAGAGGTAGGGTGGAATAGAAAGACAACCAGAGAGAGGTAGGGTGGAATAGAGAGACAGACAGCGAGAGGTGGGGTGGAATAGAGAGACAGCCAGAGAGAGGTAGGGTGGAATAGAGAGACAACCAGAGAGAGGTAGGGTGGAATAGAGAGACAGACAGCGAGAGGTGGGGTGGAATAGAGAGACAGCCAGAGAGAGGTAGGGTGGAATAGAGAGACAGAGAGAGAGGTAGGGTGGAATAGAGAGAGGTAGGGTGGAATAGAGAGACAGCCAGAGAGAGGTAGGGTTGAATAGAGAGACAGCCAGAGAGAGGTAGGGTGGAATAGAGAGACAGCCAGAGAGAGGTAGGGTGGAATAGAGAGACAGAGAGAGAGGTAGGGTGGAATAGAGAGAGGTAGGGTGGAATAGAGAGACAACCAGAGAGAGGTAGGGTGGAATAGAGAGGTAGGGTGGAATAGAGAGACAGACAGAGAGAGGTAGGGTGGAATAGAGAGACAGACAGAGAGAGGTAGGGTGGAATAGAGAGACAGACAGCGAGAGGTGGGGTGGAATAGAGAGACAGCCAGAGAGAGGTGGGGTGGAATAGAGAGACAGACAGCGAGAGGTGGGGTGGAATAGAGAGACAACCAGAGAGAGGTAGGGTGGAATAGAGAGGTAGGGTGGAATAGAGAGACAGCCAGAGAGAGGTAGGGTGGAATAGAGAGACAGCCAGAGAGAGGTAGGGTGGAATAGAGAGGTAGGGTGGAATAGAGAGACAGCCAGAGAGAGGTAGGGTGGAATAGAGAGACAGCCAGAGAGAGGTACGGTGGAATAGAGAGACAGCCAGAGAGAGGTAGGGTGGAATAGAGAGACAGAGAGAGAGGTAGGGTGGAATAGAGAGAGGTAGGGTGGAATAGAGAGACAACCAGAGAGAGGTAGGGTGGAATAGAGAGACAGACAGAGAGAGGTAGGGTGGAATAGAGAGACA
Organism: Oncorhynchus clarkii lewisi; assembly: GCF_045791955.1. Classification (NCBI taxonomy): domain Eukaryota; kingdom Metazoa; phylum Chordata; class Actinopteri; order Salmoniformes; family Salmonidae; genus Oncorhynchus; species Oncorhynchus clarkii. The sequence goes on from NW_027257943.1 coordinate 347,630, forward strand.
GACAGCGAGAGGTGGGGTGGAATAGAGAGACAGCCAGAGAGAGGTGGGGTGGAATAGAGAGACAGACAGCGAGAGGTGGGGTGGAATAGAGAGACAACCAGAGAGAGGTAGGGTGGAATAGAGAGGTAGGGTGGAATAGAGAGACAGCCAGAGAGAGGTAGGGTGGAATAGAGAGACAGCCAGAGAGAGGTAGGGTGGAATAGAGAGGTAGGGTGGAATAGAGAGACAGCCAGAGAGAGGTAGGGTGGAATAGAGAGACAGCCAGAGAGAGGTACGGTGGAATAGAGAGACAGCCAGAGAGAGGTAGGGTGGAATAGAGAGACAGAGAGAGAGGTAGGGTGGAATAGAGAGAGGTAGGGTGGAATAGAGAGACAACCAGAGAGAGGTAGGGTGGAATAGAGAGGTAGGGTGGAATAGAGAGACAGCCAGAGAGAGGTAGGGTGGAATAGAGAGACAGCCAGAGAGAGGTAGGGTGGAATAGAGAGACAGCCAGAGAGAGGTAGGGTGGAATAGAGAGACAGAGAGAGAGGTAGGGTGGAATAGAGAGGTAGGGTGGAATAGAGAGAGGTGGGGTGGAATAGAGAGGTAGGGTGGAATAGAGAGACAACCAGAGAGAGGTAGGGTGGAATAGAGAGGTAGCGTGGAATAGAGAGACAGCCAGAGAGAGGTAGGGTGGAATAGAGAGACAGCCAGAGAGAGGTAGGGTGGAATAGAGAGACAGCCAGAGAGAGGTAGGGTGGAATAGAGAGACAGCCAGAGAGAGGTAGGGTGGAATAGAGAGGTAGGGTGGAATAGAGAGGTAGGATGGAAGAGAGAGGTAGGGTGGAATAGAGAGGTAGGGTGGAATAGAGAGACAGCCAGAGAGAGGCAGGGTGGAATAGAGAGGTAGGGTGGAATAGAGAGGTAGGGTGGAATAGAGAGACAGAGAGAGAGGTAGGGTGGAATAGAGAGAGGTAGGCTGGAATAGAGAGGTAGGGTGGAATAGAGAGGTAGGATGGAATAGAGAGGTAGGGTGGAATAGAGAGGTAGGGTGGAATAGAGATAGGTGGGGTGGAATAGAGAGACAGACAGAGAGAGGTAGGGTGGAATAGAGAGACAGCCAGAGAGAGGTAGGGTGGAATAGAGAGACAGACAGAGAGAGGTAGGGTGGAATAGAGAGACAGCCAGAGAGAGGTATGGTGGAATAGAGAGAGGTAGGGTGGAATAGAGAGACAGCCAGAGAGAGGTAGGGTGGAATAGAGAGACAGAGAGAGAGGTAGGGTGGAATAGAGAGGTAGGGTGGAATAGAGAGAGGTGGGGTGGAATAGAGAGGTAGGGTGGAATAGAGAGACAACCAGAGAGAGGTAGGGTGGAATAGAGAGGTAGCGTGGAATAGAGAGACAGCCAGAGAGAGGTAGGGTGGAATAGAGAGACAGCCAGAGAGAGGTAGGGTGGAATAGAGAGACAGCCAGAGAGAGGTAGGGTGGAATAGAGAGGTAGGGTGGAATAGAGAGACAGCCAGAGAGAGGTAGGGTGGAATAGAGAGACAGCCAGAGAGAGGTAGGGTGGAATAGAGAGACAGCCAGAGAGAGGTAGGGTGGAATAGAGAGACAGAGAGAGAGGTAGGGTGGAATAGAGAGAGGTAGGGTGGAATAGAGAGACAACCAGAGAGAGGTAGGGTGGAATAGAGAGGTAAGCAGGAATCAGGAGGATAGAATTATTGTCAGATTCGCCAAATGGATGGCGAGGGAGAGCTTTGAACGTGTCTCTGTGTTTGGAGTAAAGGTGGTCTAGAGTTTTTCTCTCCCTTCAGTTACACATTGAACATGCTGGTGGAAATTTGGTAAAACTGATTAAAGTTTCCCTGCATTAAAGTCCCCGGCCACTAGGAGCGCCACCTCTGGATGAGCGGTTTCCTGTTTGCTCATGGCGGAATACAGCTCATTGAGTGTGGTCTTAGTGCCAGCATCAGTCTGTGGTGGTATGTAAAAGAGCTATGAAAAATACAGATGAAAACTCTCTAGGTAGATAGTGTGGTCTACAGCTTATCATGAGATACTCCACCTCAGGCGAGCAAAACCTCAAGATGTCCTTAGATATCATGCACCAGCTGTTGTTTACAAATATACATAGGCCGCCACCCCTTGTCTTACCAGATGCTGCTGTTCTATCCTGCCGAGGCAGTGTAAAACCCGCCAGCTGTATGTTGTTCATGTCGTCGTTCAGCCACGACTCAGTGAAACATAAGATATTACAGTTTTTAATGTCTCGTTGGTAGTTTAATCTTGCTCGTAGGTTAAAGATTTTATTTTCCAATGATTGCACGTTTGCCAATAGAACGGATGGCAGTGGGGGTTTACTCGCTCGCCTACTAATTCTCAGAAGGCAGACCCTCCTACCCACCTTTTTCTCTTCAAGCAAATGACGGGAATGTGGGCCTCTTCCCGGGGAAGCAGTATATCCTTCACCTGGGACTCGTCGGACTCGTTAAAGGAAAATGCTTCTACCATTTCGTGGTGAGTAAACGTTGTTCTGATTGTGCAAATATTTGCAAAAGGGAGAAAATAAATAAACATAAATATGGGTTGTGTTTACAATGGTGTTTTATTCTTCACTGGTTGGCCTTTTCTTGTCTCAACAGGTCACAAATCTTGCTGCTGTGATGCAACACTGTTGTATTTCACCTAATAGATATGGGAGTTTATCAAAATTGGGTTTGTTTTCGAAATCTCTCTCTCTCTTTCTCTCTGTACTCTAAGTGGTTCCTTATAGTCTCTTCATTTCCCTCACAGCTGATGTCATAATGAAGTATCCTTCTCAACAACTACTTGACATGCAATCATAAAGCCCTTCAGTTTTACATTAGTTGTGTGTTGATGTGCTCTCAACATTGTTCCAGCAAAATCAGACCATTTCTGAGTGTTTCTGGGTGGGTGGGTAAAGTAGAGGTTGAAAAAAACCCTTTCCTGGTCAGAACACCGTCATGCATTATTCAAAGGTAGCTCTCTCTGCTTCCAGTCTGTAGCCGACACAGTTAAATGGAGTCCGTTTTCAGAGTCTGTTGATGTGTAATTCAAGCCACCCAAAAAAATGTCACCGCAAAAATAAAACACCGGTCATAGGAGGATCTTCTATCAGACTGGTCATAGCAAGAGGAGGTTCTTCTATCACACTATAACACTGGTCATAGCAAGAGGAGGATCTTCTATCACACTGGTCATAGCAAGAGGAGGTTCTTCTATCACACTGTAACACTGGTCATAGCAAGAGGAGGATCTTCTATCACACTGGTCATAGCAAGAGGAGGATCTTCTATCAGGCTGGTCATAGCAAGAGGAGGATCTTCTATCAGACTGGTCATAGGAGGATCTTCTATCAGACTGGTCATAGCAAGAGGAGGTTCTTCTATCACACTATAACACTGGTCATAGCAAGAGGAGGATCTTCTGTAATACTGGTCATAGCAAGAGGAGGATCTTCTGTAACACTGGTCATAGCAAGAGGAGGATCTTCTGTAACACTGGTCATAGCAAGAGGAGGATCTTCTGTAATACTGGTCTTAGCAAGAGGAGGTTCTTCTATCAGACTTGTCATAGCAAGAGGAGGTTCTTCTATCACACTGTAACACTGGTCATAGCAAGAGGAGGATCTTCTGTAATACTGGTCATAGCAAGAGGAGGTTCTTCTATCAGACTGGTCATAGCAAGAGGAGGTTCTTCTATCACACTGTAACACTGGTCATAGCAAGAGGAGGATCTTCTGTAATACTGGTCATAGCAAGAGGAGGATCTTCTATCACACTGGTCATAGCAAGAGGAGGTTCTTCTATCACACTGTAACACTGGTCATAGCAAGAGGAGGATCTTCTATCACACTGGTCATAGCAAGAGGAGGATCTTCTATCAGACTGGTCATAGCAAGAGGAGGATCTTCTATCAGACTGGTCATAGGAGGATCTTCTATCAGACTGGCAAGAGGAGGTTCTTCTATCACACTATAACACTGGTCATAGCAAGAGGAGGATCTTCTGTAATACTGGTCATAGCAAGAGGAGGATCTTCTGTAACACTGGTCATAGCAAGAGGAGGATCTTCTGTAACACTGGTCATAGCAAGAGGAGGTTCTTCTATCAGACTTGTCATAGCAAGAGGAGGTTCTTCTATCACACTGTAACACTGGTCATAGCAAGAGGAGGATCTTCTGTAATACTGGTCATAGCAAGAGGAGGTTCTTCTATCAGACTGGTCATAGCAAGAGGAGGTTCTTCTATCACACTGTAACACTGGTCATAGCAAGAGGAGGATCTTCTGTAATACTGGTCATAGCAAGAGGAGGATCTTCTATCAGACTGGTCATAGCAAGAGGAGGTTCTTCTATCACACTGTAACACTGGTCATAGCAAGAGGAGGATCTTCTGTAACACTGGTCATATCAAGAGGAGGATCTTCTATCAGACTGGTCATAGCAAGAGGAGGATCTTCTATCAGACTGGTCATAGCAAGAGGAGGTTCTTCTATCACACTGTAACACTGGTCATAGCAAGAGGAGGATCTTCTGTAATACTGGTCATAGCAAGAGGAGGTTCTTCTATCACACTGTAACACTGGTCATAGCAAGAGGAGGATCTTCTGTAACACTGGTCATAGCAATAGGAGGATCTTCTGTAACACTGGTCATAGCAAGAGGAGGATCTTCTGTAATACTGGTCATAGCAAGAGGAGGATCTTCTATCACACTGGTCATAGCAAGAGGAGGATCTTCTATCACACTGTAACACTGGTCATAGCAAGAGGAGGATCTTCTATCACACTGGTCATAGAAAGAGGATGATCTTCTATCACACTGGTCATAGCAAGAGGAGGATCTTCTATCACACTGTAACACTGGTCATAGCAAGGGGAGGATCTTCTATCACACTGTAACACAGTCTCCTCTGTCCCCCTGGTCTGATTGGTCTATACTGTCTCCTCTGTCCCCCCTGGTCTGATTGGTCTATACCGTCTCCTCTGTCCCCCCTGGTCTGATTGGTCTATACTGTCTCCTCTGTCCCCCCTGGTCTGACTGGTCCACACTGTCTCCTCTGTCCCCCCCAGTCTGATTGGTCCACACTGTCTCCTCTGTCCCCCTGGTCTGATTGATCCACCATACACACCTCTGATGATTGTGTCCATCACATGGTGGGATTTCAACCAGGCCAATAATATATAAACCCCCCCAGCGTGTTCTATTCTATAGAGGAATCACATACACTCAAAACACCTTCAGGAACTACTAGAGACACGCCCATCTGTCCACCGCTCTGGGGGGGACAGAGGAGACAGTGTTAGTGTGGACCAGTCAGACTGGGGGGGACAGAGGAGACAGTGTTACAGTGTGGACCAATCAGACCAGAGGGGACAGATGAGACAGTGTTACAGTGTGGACCAGTCAGACCGGGGGGGACGGAGGAGACAGTGTTACAGTGTGGACCAATCACGCCCATCTATCCACCTCTCTCAAGTCTGGACACGCCCATCTATCCACCGCTCTGAGGTCTGGACACGCCCATCTATCTGAACACGCCCATCTATCCACCTCTCTGGGGTCTGGACACGCCCATCTATCCACCTCTCTGAGGTCTGGACACGCCCATCTATCCACCTCTCTGAGGTCTGAACACGTCCATCTATCTGAACACGCCCATCTATCCACCGCTCTCAGGTCTGGACACGCCCATCTATCCACCGCTCTGAGGTCTGGACACGCCCATCTATCTGAACACGCCCATCTATCCACCTCTCTGAGGTCTGGACACGCCCATCTATCCACCTCTCTGAGGTCTGGACACGCCCATCTATCCACCGCTCTGAGGTCTGGACACGCCCATCTATCCACCTCTCAGAGGTCTGGACACGCCCATCTATCTGAACACGCCCATCTATCTGAACACGCCCATATATCTGGACACGCCCATCTATCCACCGCTCTGAGGTCTGGACACGCCCCCCCATCTATCCACCGCTCTGAGGTCTGGACACGCCTCCCCATCTATCCACCGCTCTGAGGTCTGGACACGCCCATCTATCCACCTCTCTGAGGTCTGAACACGCTCCCCATCTATCCACCTCTCTGAGGTCTGGACACGCCCATCTATCTGAACACGCCCATCTATCTGAACACGCCCATATATCTGGACACGCCCATCTATCCACCGCTCTGAGGTCTGGACACGCCCCCCCATCTATCCACCGCTCTGAGGTCTGGACACGCCTCCCCATCTATCCACCGCTCTGAGGTCTGGACACGCCCATCTATCCACCTCTCTGAGGTCTGAACACGCTCCCCATCTATCCACCTCTCTGAGGTCTGGACACGCCCATTTATCCACTGCTCTGAAGTCTGGACACGCCCATCTATCCACCGCTCTGAGGTCTGGACATGCCCATCTATCCACCGCTCTGAGGTCTGGACACGCCCATCTATCCACCGCTCTGAGGTCTGGACTCGCCCCCATCCATCCACCGCTCTGAGGTCTGGACACGCCCATCTATCCACCGCTCTGAGTCAGATTGTAACGTGGTGGATGGATACCAGGAAAAACATGTCACACGGGGCCTGTCTGGCCTGTGCCACGGCTCGAGGTACATGAGAAGATGTGTGTGTGTGTGTGTGTGTGTGTGTGAGTCTGTGGACCGAGGTTTGTGGTTTGTTGTGAAGGGTGAACATGAGCCCCAGTCTTAATGAGTGTTGGCAGAATGGAGGCGTGTTTATTGACTGACAGCTCCTGTCTAGGCTACTGGCAGCTGCCTGCCCATGTTACCCTGCTAACCACTGATATGGGATGGGATGCTGCCCAGCGTGTGTGTTTGTGTGTCTGTGGTTTGGTTGTTGGGAGGTTGGAGGAAGTAGCTGCCTTGTTTTAGCCTCCCTCTCTCTCTCTGTGACTACGACTGACTGAGCCAAGCACTGAGCCTGGAAGACCGCAGACACAGACCGCAGACACAACCGCAGACACAGACCGCAGACACAGACCACAGACACAGACCACAGACACAGACCACAGACACAGACCACAGATCACAGACCACAGACCACAGACACAGACCACGTGCTTTGAAAGGCTGGTCATGGCTCACATCAACACCATTATCCCAGAAACCCTAGACCCACTCCAATTTGCATACCGCCCTAACAGATCCAAAGATGATGCAATCTCTGTTGTACTCCACACTGCCCTTTCCCACCTGGACAAAAGGAACACCTACGTGAGAATACTATTAATTGACTACAGCTCAGCGTTCAACACCAAAGTGCCCTCAAAGCTCATCACTAAGCTAAGGACCCTGGAACTAAACACCTCCCTCTGCAACTGGATCCTGGACTTCATGACGGGCCGCCCCCAGGTGGTGGGGGTAGGTAACAGCACATCCGCCACGCTGATCCGCAACAGAAAAAGTTCTGCAGCTGCACCATCTGTTATCATCTATGCATGGACACTTTAATAACTCTACCTACATGTACATATTACCCTCAATTTACATAGAGAGAGAGAGAGAGAGAGAGAGAGAGAGAGAGAGAGAGAGAGAGAGGGAGAGAGAGAGACTATTACAGTTGGATCAATCAACACCTCAGTGCGTCTTGGGCTGGTGTGTTTTGATTAAAACCCAGAATGCAGTTGGGTTGGGGGGGGGGGGGGGGGGGGGGGGTCAACCATGGTAGGTGGTGGGGGTTATGAGGTTGTAATGGTGGTGATGTTAGATGTAAATCACATGGGTTTGTCTCTCAGTGTAACTTCCAAGCAGAGTGAGTGGGAGGGATGTGTTCTGTTGTTATGACTGTTGTCACGCCAACCTGCATGTTGGCAGGAGCCTCTGTTGTCACGCCAACCTGCCTGGTGGGAGGGACCTATGAGGGGCAGGGAACTCCCAACATCAAAAGGAACAGCAGAGCTGGTTAGCATCCCAAATGCCACACTCTTCCCTGTACAGAGTGCACTACTTATGACTAGGTCCCATATGGTTTTAGCCTAAACTATTGCACTATGTAAGGAATAGGGTGCGATTTGGGGCAAAGACCTGATGTTTGGATGGATTCCACCTAGAGGCACATTTTTCAACGTGACATATGATATAGCTGTGTGAGGTGTCGAGGGTTCATGGGGTTACCATACGCTTGGAGTGGGTCACAGATTACTGCATGTTGATGTCATAGTCATTGTTCCCTTACATTTTTTTATATTTGGACATTTCTGTGTGGTATTTTACAGAACAGAATTCAACTGATGGGCCTGCTTCATGAACTGAGAAACATCTCTGTGTGGTATTTTACAGAATCCAACTGATGGGCCTGCTTCATGAACTGAGAAACATCTCTGTGTGGTATTTTACAGAACAGAATCCAACTGATGGGCCTGCTTCACGAACTGAGAAACATCTCTGTGTGGTATTTTACAGAACAGAATCCAACTGATGGGCCTGCTTCACGAACTGAGAAACATCTCTGTGTGGTATTTTACAGAATCCAACTGATGGGCCTGCTTCACGAACTGAGAAACATCTCTGTGTGGTATTTTACAGAACAGAATCCAACTGATGGGCCTGCTTCATGAACTGAGAAACATCTCTGTGTGGTATTTTACAGAACAGAATCCAACTGATGGGCCTGCTTCATGAACTGAGAAACATCTCTGTGTGGTATTTTACAGAACAGAATCCAACTGATGGGCCTGCTTCATGAACTGAGAAACATTTCTGTGTGGTATTTTACAGAACAGAATCCAACTGATGGGCCTGCTTCACGAACTGAGAAACATCTCTGTGTGGTATTTTACAGAACAGAATCCAACTGATGGGCCTGCTTCACGAACTGAGAAACATCTCTGTGTGGTATTTTACAGAACAGAATCCAACTGATGGGCCTGCTTCACGAACTGAGAAACATCTCTGTGTGGTATTTTACAGAACAGAATCCAACTGATGGGCCTGCTTCACGAACTGAGAAACATTTCTGTGTGGTATTTTACAGAACAGAATCCAACTGATGGGCCTGCTTCATGAACTGAGAAACATCTCTGTGTGGTATTTTACAGAACAGAATCCAACTGATGGGCCTGCTTCATGAACTGAGAAACATCTCTTTCTATACTCTCGTTATCTCATTAATATGGGCGTGTGTGTGTGTGTGTGTGTGTGTGTGTGTGTGTGTGTGTGTGTGTGTGTGTGTGTGTGTGTGTGTGTGTGTGTGTGTGTGTGTGTGTGTGTTTGAGGAGTTCCAGCCCTAAACTAGTCAGTCAGTAGTGCAGAGCTGACCCTCTACATGAGACCTGATCATAGCAGATCAGTGATAAGTTGTATTTTGAGGTTGGTAGGTTGGTAGGTAGGTATGTAACGTAAGAATCATGCAGAACCCAACAGACGGACAGGTGAGAAGGACGGACAGACGGACAGGAGAGGAACACTTGGCCTCACAACAAGGAGGGCTATTGCTCTCTCATCTCTATCTCTCCCTCTCTCTCTCTCACCCTTCATCTCTCTCCCTCTCCCTCTCTCTCTCTCTCTCTCGTACTAAGGAGTTAAACATCTACAGAATGTTGTGACAGACAACACTATCAGTGTCACATATCTCTACACCTGTCATCATTCAGCATTTTGTCTCTGTAGAAATGAATGGGAAGAATTCTCCCCGAGGACATCTCTGTCAACCACATTATAATAACACACTGTACCAGGAAGATCCAGAAACTATTTATAATAGACCAGCTAGCGACCTCAAACTCCTTATTGCAACACGGTGACAAGGACAAGGTTTTTACAACACAGTAACAGTAACTGTATCAGTACCTAAACAGACTACCACTCTCCGAGAAATAGATTCCATAGAATTGAAATAGATTCCATTGAATTTGTATTTATTTATTCCCTATTTTTCCAGGTAAAATGACTGAGAACATATTCTCGTTTACAGCAATAACCTGGGGATTAGTTTACAGGAGAGAGGAGATATATTAGTCAATTGGAAGCTGGGGATGATTAGGTGATGAGGGTCAAATTAGGAATTTAGCCAGGACACCGGGGTTAACACCACTACTCTTATGATAAGTACCACGGGATCTTTAGTGACCACAGAGTCAGGACACCGGTTTAACATCCCATCTGAATGGAAGCAACCTACACAGGGCAATGTCCCGAATCACTGCCCTGGGATATTTCTTTTTTTTAGACCAGAGGAAAGAGTGCCTCTCTTCCAGCAGCATCTGGTCTCCCCCATCCGTGGACTGACCAGGACCAACCCTGCATAGCTGCAAGCCAGCAGTGGGATGCAGGATAGTGTGCTGCTGGCAGAGAACTGAAATAGATTCCATAGAACTGAAATAGATTTCATAGAACTGAAATAGATTCCATAGAACTGAAATAGATTCCATAGAACTGAAATAGATTCCATAGACCTGAAATAGATTTCATAGAACTGAAATAGATTTCATAGAACTGAAATAGATTCCATAGACCGGAAATAGATTCCATAGAACTGAAATAGATTCCATAGAACTGAAATAGATTCCATAGAACTGAAATAGATTCCATAGAACTGAAATAGATTCCATAGAACTGAAATAGATTCCATAGAATTTAAATAGATTCCATAGAATTGAAATAGATTTCATAGAACTGAAATAGATTCCATAGAATTGAAATAGATTCCATAGAACTGAAATAGATTCCATAACTGAAATAGATTCCATAGAACTGAAATAGATTCCATAGAACTGAAATAGATTCCATAGACCTGAAATAGATTTCATAGACCGGAAATAGATTCCATAGAATTGAAATAGATTCCATAGAACTGAAATAGATTCCATAGAATTGAAATAGATTCCATAGAACTGAAATAGATTCCATAGAACTGAAATAGATTCCATAGAACTGAAATAGATTCCATAGAATTGAAATAGATTCCATAACTGAAATAGATTCCATAGAACTGAAATAGATTCCATAGAACTGAAATAGATTCCATAGAACTGAAATAGATTCCATAGAACTGAAATAGATTTCATAGAACTGAAATAGATTCCAGAGAACTGAAATAGATTCCATAACTGAAATAGATTCCATAGAACTGAAATAGATTCCATAGAACTGAAATAGATTCCATAGAACTGAAATAGATTCCATAGAACTGAAATAGATTCCATAGAATTGAAATAGATTTCATAGAACTGAAATAGATTCCATAACTGAAATAGATTCCATAACTGAAATAGATTCCATAGATTTGAAATAGATTCCATAACTGAAATAGATTCCATAGATTTGAAATAGATTCCATAACTGAAATAGATTCCATAGAATTGAAATAGATTCCATAGAACTGAAATAGATTCCATAGAACTGAAATAGATTCCATAGAACTGAAATAGATTCCATAGAACTGAAATAGATTCCATAGAACTGAAATAGATTCCATAACTGAAATAGATTCCATAGAATTACTCCCCTCAAACACAGCATTGCATATACATGATACATACTGAAGAAGCATGGAACTGACCCATTTCCCTGAAGATCAGGTTTAGAATAGTGCCCGTTGAATCAGAAGCATTTCCTCTCCTCTGCCAATGATTTGTTTTGTTGGGAGAGTTATTTCTGCTCCCCAGACGGGATTATTTCTCCTTTCCTGTGATGATTCAGACAGAGAGAGTGGGAGAGAAACTCTGTTTCTGCATCTCTCTCCTCCCCCTCTCTCCTAATCTGGTGATGGATGGTCCCTCACTGGCACCATGTGTTGACTAATCACTGCAGAAGCCTGCAGCGCAGCACAGGGAGAAGATTAAGAGCCCCGATGAGATCAATACAGACAGACTTCAGTCCTTCTCTCAGATAGAGAACCTACCTGAACCAACCACTGTGTGTGTGTGTGTGTGTGTGTGTGTGTGTGTGTGTGTGTGTGTGTGTGTGTGTGTGTGTGTGTGTGTGTGTGTGTGTGTGTGTGTGTGTGTGTGTGTGTGTGTGTGTATTGTAACATGTGTCTCATATTGGAAGATCCCTCTATTTAAGTCCTTACACCATTGAACTGGACTGTGGAAGTTGAGCGCTGCCTGATCACGGGGCGCCCCGCCAGACCTGCGGGTCCTGACAGAGATCATTGTGACACGGTCAGCATTTGTTCATGCTGCGGGCAGGAGCGGGGCGGTCAGACAGACTACTTTGGGACGGAAATAGTTTTGTTGTCCCGCATATTATTTGGAAAGGTGATCTTTCTGCTTAGTATGCGTTAACCTACATATGGTATTAAAATCACATGTGTTTGTCGCATTATTCACACGCTCAGAATTCGCTTGTTTCAACTTCAGTAGCCTACCTCTCCTCTCCTAGTTGGACGTGTGGTCTCATTGAAATAGAGTAGGCTGCATATATGGGCGGAGAATCACGTGGCAGTTAACTTGAATATGGAATTAACTTAAATATGATTCGACTGTAGTGTACTACTCTGTAAATAAATATTGATAATGGAAAGATGTGGAGGGCGATCAAACAACGTGAGTCAAAGTGCAAACCCAAATATATATCATAATTGAAAAGGAAAAAGGCACAACGTGCACATAGGTTAGCCTACTATGGTGAGCTAGCTTCGTGCCTTTTCATTTTCAATAAGAACTGATTACCCATTTATTTTTTCTCTTCCTGCAAATCGTCCTCCTATATCCTATATGCAAAACGTCATTTTTCAAGCTGATTAAAGTTCACTAGTCATATCTGCGATATCAGGTGTGAGTGTCGTCTGAATCGAATAGAGCTGGCTATAGAGTAGAGTAGACTACAGACCCCTTTCTGTGTTTGCAAACATTATAGAACGAGGGCGATGCGCGCCAGTTGTTGGTGGCACTCTTAAAAGGTAGGCTATAAATAAAAATAGCTCAAGAGAAAGTCTCTCCAACTTTTCTCTCTTCAAAATACTATTCATCTACCATATTGGCTGACGTAGCCCAGTAATACAGATAACCTAATGTGGCCACGCGAGAATCTCTGGTGGTTTAACCCATTTCTGAACGTATTTTCCCCCGTTTGATATTGCCTGTAGGGCACAAAATTGCTGGGACCATGGCTGGCAACTGAGCTGTGTCACATAAGCCTAAAATAACATTGCTGGCACTGCGGTTCGGTTTGGGACCAGTTCTTGTGGTAGAAGGGGGGAATCGGACAGAAAGCCAGCGGGGAGGAAGACACCAGTCCTCCCCAGACCTCCATCTGGAAAGTCATTATAACTGATCTGTTTTGATGCTGCTATGTGATGTGATTGTTCTTGTACATCTGGACTCATTACAATATGTCACCCTTTAGTACAGTGCAGTGGAAGAAATCAAATCAAACAGCCACCGCAGAAACATTCACTCCTTCACTGAAGACAACACAGTGGCATTACTGGGATGGTAACTCTGCTGGGAAAAATGCTCCAGCACTCACTGTGTTTTAGGCACTGGTGACCAGCATTTATTGTGTTTTGGAAACTGGTGACCAGCTTTCGTTGTGTTTTGGACCACATGGTGAACCAGCTGTTTTGGACACTGGTCACCAGCGGAGCAGTGTTTTTGCTGGTTACCAGCCTTTGCTTTGGACAATGCATACCGAAATGTGTTTTGGACAATGGTGACCAGCATACCGAAATGTGTTTTGGACAATGGTGACCAGCATACCGAAATGTGTTTTGGACAATGGTGACCAGCATACCGAAATGTGTTTTGGACAATGGTGACTATGTATCAAGACTCAGGATGACCCAGATGCAGACACAGGAGGCGGATAGCACAGTTCTCAGATAATTTATTATAAACACGGGGCAGGTAAAGGACAGGTCGAGGAGGACAGGCAGAGGTTCGTGATCAGGTCAGAGTCAGGCAGGTACAGGACGGCAGGCAGGCAGGTCAGAACCAGGAATAACTAGGAAACAGAACTTGAGAAACAGGAAGACGGGAAAGCATGCTGGTAAGACCTGACAAAATGAACTGGCCACGGACAAACAGAGAACACAGGTATGAATACACAGGGGATAAATGGGCAGATGGGTGACACCCGGAGGGAGGGGGGGGGGGGGGGGGGTGGAGACAAGCACAAAGACAGGTGAAACAGATCAGGGTGTGACAGTATGAAATAAATAAACTACTGAGCTATATTGTATGCAAAAAAAAAGAAAACTGGGAACATTTTATACTAATACAATTTCTCATTGAAAGAGAATTTGTAATCAAGTACTAAAAAAAGCTAAATATGTTTGCTAGCTTGACCAGCAACCCCAAAATGACTCAGTATATATGTCTGTTCTCAGAGCAGCATTAAAACCAGTTGATACAAACTGGTCAACATCTTCAGCTGGCTAGTTTTTTAACCTAAGGCTTGTTAAACTGTTGGCTGGCTAACATGATAGACTTAGAGAAACTAATTGCTAGCCAACTAAGGTTCGTTTAGCTAGCTAACACCCCAGATCATAATTTACTCAGTAGCCTCCTCCTTTACACTCCGCATGCAAAGGCTCCCCAATAACTTTACCCAGTTGCACAGCATGACTGCGCAGTTTACCTCAACATAATTAAGGATTGTTTTTTTGTGAACCACAGCAACGTTTTTATGACCTGTCTTGTCTGTGCCAAACTGAGCCTCGTCTGGGCCTCGTTTGGTTCATGCACTTCTAAAATCAGCCACTAGATGGCGTCCTAAACCACCTGATGTCCCCAAAACATCTCTGTGAAAAAGTGCCACTTAACGTGATACCATAGAGCGGCCTTTCTTTAAAGCATGGGTCGCAACGTGTGAGAGTAAATTAATATTTTTGTTGATTAATTACTGCAATTGATTTGGTCAAGTGCAATTAAACTCTCTGCTCAGTTTGGCAGCTGCACGAGTTTCGGCAGTTTCCTTCACTCCGCGACTCTCAGGCTGCAGTACTGTCGTTCTGCAGCAGATGAAGCGCTGCCAGTCATTTGTCGCGTTCAAAACAACTGGGAACTCGGAAAAATACGAGGTCAGTAAACAATACATTTGAAGAGGAAACATGATCAGACCTACTGTGCCTTTTACTGTAGAAATGACTGTTGAAAACACGTCTTGGTGGGAACTGTTGCTCTTAAAATACTCGTAATATGTTTTGTTCTGAACTGGAATAAATTGATTGAAGCAAGAATATTTTTGAGGAAAACACTCACACAGTTCTGGGTAGCTCCTCTACAGCAGGAAGCGGTCTCCTGCCTGACTGAGAAAGCAGTAGATGTTCTGGTCCAGTTTGGCAACACATACCTATGTGAGTCAGGGTTCTCAACTCGGTTGTACTTGAAAAACAAGTTTAAAAAAAAACTTCAACCAGTCACACACCTCTCATTAGGACTGTGTGTGTGTGTGTGTGTGTGTGTGTGTGTGTGTGTGTGTGTGTGTGTGTGTGTGTGTGTGTGTGTGTGTGTGTGTGTGTGTGTTCTGGTCTACATCTGTGTAATGCCTCAAAAAGCATCTTGCTTTAATCAGTTTATTCCAGTTCAGAATGAACATGATTTCTTGTATTTTAGCAGCAACAGTTCCAACCTAGACAGATATGTAAGAGTGTTTTAAATGGGGGGGGAAATAAACATGAATAGCTATTTATATGGGTATTTAATTTCATCGTTATTTGTCTGTATTGTATTTGTTTTAGGTACAAGGGAAATTAAATGTACTGATGTTTCCATAAGCTTGAGTCCCAGGAAAACACAGAATTTCTAATTTGGGTCCCAGGCTGAAAAAGTTTAAGAACCGCTGCCATAGAGATTAGAGGAGTCCTCTGTGCATCTGTCCCATTAGGGCGTCTGGGAGCGCTTTGGGTAGCGTCATGAGCCCATCTCCATTCTGAAGTAGCCCATTTTCTTCTTCAACTACTTCTATGAGTTGGTAAACAAACTGAAAGGGTGCACACTGCCCCCTGGAGGGTGTTGTTGGAACAGGTGTAAAGCCAAGGTTGGAGATTTACTGCCACCTGCTGTTATGGAATGTTTGCTCACGACTATAATTCATTGGCTGATCCTGATGACCTGGATGGAATCATGTGATCCTTCCTTAACCAATAGGAAGTCCCACCCAGTTGACTATTACTCATGGGCTGACTATAATTCATTGGCTGATCCTGATGACCTGGATGGAATCATGTGATCCTTCCTTAACCAATAGGAAGTCCCACCCAGTTGACTATTACTCATGGGCTGGCTATAATTCATTGGCTGATCCTGATGACCTGGATGGAATCATGTGATCCTTCCTTAACCAATAGGAAGTCCCACCCAGTTGACTATTACTCATGGGCTGACTATAATTCATTGGCTGGTCCTGATGACCTGGATGGAATCATGTGATCCTTCCTTAACCAATAGGAAGTCCCACCCAGTTGACTATTACTCATGGGCTGTTTATAATTCATTGGCTGGTCCTGATGACCTGGATGGAATCATAAGACCCATAGGAAGTCCCGCCCAGTTGACTACTTCAAAATGGTGGAAGCTTTCAATGGCAATATCCATGCACAAATTGGTTTAATCCATCTTGAGGCAGCTATAATTCTCTATGTGCAATACAGAAGACCAGTGGTTCATGTATTTCTAACAAAGATGGTGGATAAATCAAGATAATTCACTCAGGCCGTTGCCCATTGAAAATAATGGTCAGTTCCGTTCTGCTTAATTGGGCGTGGGGGACTCTCCCAAAGACACCAATGTGATAGCAGCTGGGTCTGGTCTGCTTAGTTCACGGACTTCCATTGAACCAGAAAGAAATGAGGGAGTGGGATGTCTGGCTTCCTCTTCCGTCTCGGCCTCCAATAACATTTTGCTCTGCCCGCAGCACCTCCTTATGTGTTAGTTCAACCAATCATTTGGCCTATGTTCTTATGAGGCTTCCCTATTGGACAGGTAGGACCTTTCAGAGGAACATCACTAAGTACCAGTCATCAATCTGTCTGTTACCCATAGAGATGGAAAGATGTCGTAACCTTATATCCATCCAATTATGGCCTCCGTGAGCGCATGGGCAGCGCCATTAAGCGCCATCTCCATTTTGAAGTAGTCCATTTTCATCTTCACGATTGGCTGAACCCTCCTGATGACCAGGTTGGACATAATGACTCCAACAGGGTCACCAGGAGGGCTCAGCCAATGGGGTTGGAAGTCCCACCCAGTTGATTACATTCAAAATGGTGGAAGCCCTCAATGGTAATGTCCATGCAAAACCAGGTTATTTCCCAGATATGACCTCTTTCCATCTCTATGCTGTCAGCCCATAAAAGAGCAAACCAAACACCCAGGTGGGAAGACTGCCTTGACTGGGGTCCTGTGTGCCATGTGCTGAGATTTTGACCTAAAAAAAGGATATAGCTTTAAAAAGGATATAGCTTTAAATCAGATTTGACAATTCATTAGCAGGTTAGGATCATTAACGTGTCAGGCTAAAACAAATACTTTAAGGTCAGGAAAAGAGTTTGGGTTAGCTAAAATGCAAATAAAAAAATAAAAAATTACCTTCTGATTTAAATTTGACAAAAGCTGTATCCATTCTAGCCATGGCCATGTGCTGTTTGAAGGGTGCATGTGCTGTTTATTCCCAGTGTTTAATCAAAGGTATTCCTTGTTTTAACTGCTATTTGCAATTCAACAACAACAGATAATGAAACAAACCAAATGAATGTAATGGTTGTTTTTATTATTTCTACATGCTACATTCTATTCCGGTGTACTTTGAAAAACATGAAGCTGATGAGAACTAATTGTTACACACAATGGCTGTATTAACACCGGCAGCCCAATTCGGATCTTTTTGCAATTGGGGGATTGTCGTCGAACATCGCAACACTTCAACACTTGGAGAAGTAGCTGGAGGCCACCGTGGCGACACATTCCTTCTGGAAGAGCAGGTTGATCCTACAAGATAATTAAAATGTCCATATTCAGTTACAGCCCTAGAGGTGCTCGCATACATTCACTAAAAGGACATCCTAAATAAACGAAAATACATTCTAAATTCACTGAAGAACATTCTAAATTCACTGAAGAACATTCTAAATTCACTGAAGAACATTCTAAATTCACTGAAGAACATTCTAAATTCACTGAAGGACATTCTAAATTCACCGAAGAACATTCTAAATTCACCGAAGAACATTCTAAATTCACTGAAGGACATTCTAAATTCACTGAAGGACATTCTAAATTCACTGAAGAACATTCTAAATTCACTGAAGAACATTCTAAATTCACTGAAGAACATTCTAAATTCACTGAAGAACATTCTAAATTCACTGAAGAACATTCTAAAATCACTGAAGGACATTCTAAATTCACTGAAGGACATTCTAAATTCACTAAATTCACTGAAGAACATTCTAAATTCTCTAAATTCACTAAAGTACATTCTAAATTCACTAAAGGACATTCTAAATTCACTGAAGGGCATTCTAAATTCTCTAAATTCACTAAAGGACATTCTAAATTCACTAAAGGGCATTCTAAATTCACTAAAGGGCTTTCTAAATTCACTAAAGGGCATTCTAAATTCACTAAAGGACATTCTAAATTCACTAAAGGGCATTCTAAATTCACTAAAGGGCATTCTAAATTCACTAAAGGGCATTCTAAATTCACTAAAGGGCATTCTAAATTCACTAAAGGACATTCTAAATTCACTAAAGGGCATTCTAAATTCACTAAAGGGCATTCTAAATTCACTAAAGGGCATTCTAAATTCACTAAAGCACATTCTAAATTCACTAAAGGACATTCTAAATTCACTAAAGGACATTCTAAATTCACTAAAGGACATTCTAAATTCACTAAAGGACATTCTGAATTCACTAAAGGACATTCTAAAGTGACATTCTCATAGAATGTTTCACTCATTTAAAAACATTGAATGCGAACCAATAAACTCACGTTGATAAGATGGAAATAAAATGCATTTACAAAATGTAAAATACAAATTTTTTATTTGCATACTTACATTCTCTTTAGAGCCTTTGTTTGTTGACCGCGACCACTTTCCCTGTTTGAATGGAGAGAGAAAAACACAATGTAAAAGTTAATAAGAATTGCTGCGCTGAAACACAGTATGTTAACACAATAAGAAACTGGAGGGAGTACATTCACCTCAACACCAAAACACTTACATTGTCTGTTTGATAGTCTTCACACAGTTAAAGTCATCACTTATGTCGTCGTCAATCAAAGCTTGAGAGAAACAAAAAGCCCAACAGAGATCAATAACTGACACGGTCACACAAGCCATTTTAGAGATGCATAACTGACACTGTCACACAAGCCATTTTAGAGATGCATAACTGACACAGCCATTTTAGAGATGCATAACTGACACTGTCACACAGCCATTTTAGAGATGCATAACTGACACTGTCACACAGCCATTTTAGAGATGCATAACTGACACTGTCACACAAGCCATTTTAGAGATGCATAACTGACACTGTCACACAGCCATTTTAGAGATGCATAACTGACACTGTCACACAAGCCATTTTAGAGATGCATAACTGACACTGTCACACAAGCCATTTTAGAGATGCATAACTGACACAGCCATTTTAGAGATGCATAACTGACAGCCATTTTAGAGATGCATAACTGACACAGCCATTTTAGAGATGCATAACTGACACAGCCATTTAGAGATGCATAACTGACACAGCCATTTTAGAGATGCATAACTGACACAGCCATTTTAGAGATGCATAACTGACACTGTCACACAAGCCATTTTAGAGATGCATAACTGACACTTTCACACAAGCCATTTTAGAGATGCATAACTGACACTTTCACACAAGCCATTTTAGAGATGCATAACTGACACTTTCACACAAGCCATTTTAGAGATGCATAACTGACACTGTCACACAGCCATTTTAGAGATGCATAACTGACACAGCCATTTAGAGGTGCATAACTGACAGCCATTTTAGAGATGCATAACTGGCACTGTCACACAGCCATTTTAGAGATGCATAACTGACACAGCCATTTAGAGGTGCATAACTGACAGCCATTTTAGAGATGCATAACTGACACTGTCACACAAGCCATTTTAATCTAACATCCACCTACTCTATCAATGATCCTGTTGTGCATCTTTAGCACGTTAATACATAGAGTTTTTCCGACAGGTCAAACACATTGAACTCACCACTGCAGTTCATCTGGCAAAGGTTCAACGATGGAGTTGAGCCTGAGGAACAAATCACACGATCGCTCAGCTGGAACAAGCCGTAAAGGGTCCCCATGGTCTCTTCTTCGCTGGAGCTTTCCTCTCCTGAGGTAAAGTGATTCCCAGCATGTCTCTTACCTCTCTTAGGAGGCTGCTCAGGGCGGGTAGGAAGGGTAAGGCGGGTAGGGTTGTTAGGGCGGGGAGGACGGGTAGGATGGTTATCATTGTTAGCAGGGTGGGTAGGGTCAACATCATCCCCAGCGTGTCTCTTACCTCTCTTAGGAGGCTGCTCAGGGCGGTTAGGAAGGGTAAGGCGGGTAGGGTAGTTAGTGCGGGGAGGACGGGTAGGGTGGTTATCATTGTTAGCAGGGTGGGTAGGGTCAACATCATCCCCAGCGTGTCTCTTACCCCTCCTAGGAGGGGGCTCAGGGCGATGGCGGTCATTAACCTTGGCAGGGCGGGTAGGGAGTACATCAGGGCCGTCATCATCCCTCCAAGCAGTCACAAAACTGGTGTTGAAACCGGAGGCCTTCTCCACGTGGCAGACGACTGGAAGAGGCAACAAACACATAGTGTTACTTCAATCCCACACAGATTTAGACGAGTCTTGGAATAAAAAGTAATTTCAATTGAGAATCTCGATAAAAAAAAAATTTAAAAGTAATTCTTAGTCCAGGATTAGGCTTAATCTGTGTTCTGGGAAACCAATCCACATCATTTAAGAAATAATTACTATTTTTTTAAGGAAAAAAAAACCCATTGGGTTTATGTAATGTAACTTACTTTTAGCCACAAAATCGTTGTTTGTCAGGTTCTTCACTCCGGCTCCCCCAGTCATGTTGAATTTGAGGGCCTCCTTCTCCAACAAGTTCTTCAGCTCACATTTGGAAAGGATCCGTCCCTCAGACAGACTGGGGACCAAGGCTGCTACAGCCAACACCACCAACATCTGCATCTTCATGTTGTCTCTGTCCGGCTTGTCTTTCCTCGATTGAGACGAGAAGATTACAGTGCACAGTAAATATACTCTTGGTGCCCCAAGAGCATCTTGGGAGTGACGTGACCAAGACTCGTACTTACCTTTTGTTTTTCTTTCTATCTAAAGTAAGGCTGGCTCTCTGAAATATGTCAAAGGACTACGTCAATGTAACAAAACTCCACCCAATATTTTGTTTCACCACTCAGTTCAGACCCTCCAAGGGAAATGCTTTAAAAACTGCCTTGTGATGGTACAACAAAGGGTTTTCCTTTGTTAAAGAAGTTACACCGTGACCTACTGAAAACGGAGGTTAGGCTTCAGCTTAGACTTTAGACACACAATAAGGACAAACAACTCTCACGGGTATCTCACGACCACACGACTGCAATCACCAGGTAACTTCAATCGCAGTGAGCCACACCTAATAACACCACTTATGTGTCCAGAGGTAATCTCTCGAAACGGAGAGAAAACCCGAAACAAGAGCTAAAAATAGCATTCTTTTCATTGTCCTGTTCTGACATGACGTATAGAGTAACGTGAGGCCCATCAATGCGGTTGGGTTGCATGCATTGTATTCCTCTGTACTGTTCATGTCAGGGAACACCGTGTTTGCAGATGGATAACACGTCTGGAATGGAGCGACACAAAAGGTACCATGTCAATGACAGAAACGTCCCTTTTTCAGGACCCCGTCTTTCAAAGATAATCTGTAAAAATCCAAATAACTTCACAGATCTTCATTGTAAAGGGTTTAAACAACGTTTCCCATGCTTGTTCAATGAACCATAAACAATTAATGAACACGCACCTGTGGAACGGTCGTTATGACACTAACAGCTTACAGACGGTAGGCAATTAAGGTCACAGTTATGACAACTTAGGACACTAAAGAGGCCTTTCTACTGACTCTGAAAAACACCAAAAGAAAGATGCCCAGGGTCCCTGCTCATCTGCGTGAACGTGCCTTAGGCATGCAGCTAGGAGGCATGAGGACTGCAGATGTGGCCAAGGAAATAAATTGCAATGTCCGTACTGTGAGACGCCTAAGACAGGAAGACAGGACGAACAGCTGATCGTAAGGCAGGTCCTCACCAGACATCACCGGCAACAACGTCCTCTATGGGCACAAACCCACCAGTGCTCTTCACTGACAAGTCGCGGTTTTGTCTCACCAGGGGTGATGGTCGGATTCGTGTTTATCGTCAAAGGAATGAGCATTACACCGAGGCCTGTACTCTGGAGCGGGAGCCTTTAACTCTGGGTAGTTGTAGGAGAGGATGTTGTCTCTAGGAAGCCTTTAACTCTGGGTAGTTGTAGGAGAGGATGTTGTCTCTAGGAGGCCTTTAACTCTGGGTAGCTGTAGGAGAGAATGTTGTCTCTAGGAGGCCTTTAACTCTGGGTAGCTGTAGGAGAGGATGTTGTCTCTAGGAGGCCTTTAACTCTGGGTAGCTGTAGGAGAGGATGTTGTCTCTAGGAGGCCTTTAACTCTGGGTAGCTGTAGGAGAGGATGTTGTCTCTAGGAGGCCTTTAACTCTGGGTAGTTGTAGGAGAGGATTCCTTTTCTAGGATAGGTTTATTTTTGTTTGAAATTTTGTTTCTGCAGCCTCCCTCAAGGTCTTCCCCTCCACCCCTGATGCAGCCTCCCTCAAGGTCTTCCCCTGATGCAGCCTCCCTCAAGGTCTTCCCCTCCACCCCCGATGCAGCCTCCCTCAAGGTCTTCCCCTCCACCCCTGATACAGCCTCCCTCAAGGTCTTCCCCTCCACCCCTGATGCAGCCTCCATCAAGGTCTTCCCCTCCACCCCTGATGCAGCCTCCCTCAAGGTCTTCCCCTCCACCCCTGATGCAGCCTCCCTCAAGGTCTTCCCCTCCACCCCCGATGCAGCCTCCCTCAAGGTCTTCCCCTCCACCCCCGATGCAGCCTCCCTCAAGGTCTTCCCCTCCACCCCCGATGCAGCCTCCCTCAAGGTCTTCCCCTCCACCCCTGATACAGCCTCCCTCAAGGTCTTCCCCTCCACCCCTGATGCAGCCTCCATCAAGGTCTTCCCCTCCACCCCTGATGCAGCCTCCATCAAGGTCTTCCCCTCCACCCCTGATGCAGCCTCCCTCGAGGTCTTACAACATATAAACGTGGTGTCACTGTGCTTCATCTAATAACCTAATGACCTGGGTTGTAGTTGAGATTACATTAACAAGTACACAATGCAAGTGATCAATGCTGTTGTAGATTCCTGACGGATAATTAGAGCCCATTGTGAAGATCTCCACAGACCTGTGATGACCTCTGACCTGCCACCTGGAACGAGCACGCTCTATAAGATTACACACGAAGAAACGTATCCAGGTAGTTACTGTAGGCTCAAAATGTGACCATGGATGTTATTCATTTAAAGGTTGAATGTTACATTAGTTTGTAAAACTTAACTTTAGTCTATTTGCTGGATTACAAAAGTAATATTGATTTCTGTTTGGCTGCAGACGCAACCAGATATTAACATTTATAGGAGATGTATCTACTGGTTGGATAGTTCCATCTGAACCACTGGCTTCATCCCATTCTTTATCTTCTGGTTGGATAGTTCCATCTGAACCACTGGCTTCATCTCATTCTTTATCTTCTGGTTGGATAGTTCCATCTGAGACACTGGCTTCATCCCATTCTTTATCT
This sequence comes from Oncorhynchus clarkii lewisi, assembly GCF_045791955.1. Classification (NCBI taxonomy): domain Eukaryota; kingdom Metazoa; phylum Chordata; class Actinopteri; order Salmoniformes; family Salmonidae; genus Oncorhynchus; species Oncorhynchus clarkii. The sequence goes on from NW_027257943.1 coordinate 371,452, forward strand.
TCTGGTTGGATAGTTCCATCTGAACCACTGGCTTCATCTCATTCTTTATCTTCTGGTTGGATAGTTCCATCTGAGACACTGGCTTCATCCCATTCTTTATCTTCTGGTTGGATAGTTCCATCTGAGACACTGGATTCATCCCATTCTTTATCTTCTGGTTGGATAGTCCCATCTGAACCACTGGCTTCATCCCATTCTTTAACTTCTGCTTGGATAGTTCCATCTGAACCACTGGCTTCATCCCATTCTTTATCTACTGGTTGGATAGTTCCATCTGAGACACTGGCTTCATCCCATTCTTTAACTTCTGCTTGGATAGTTCCATCTGAACCACTGGCTTCATCCCATTCTTTATCTTCTGCTTGAGCAGGAGGCAGGTTATAATGCTATTTATTCTATTTCAAAAGTGATATTGAATTGTTTTTGGTTCATTAATTTAAATACAGGAAAGTATTCATGTGACCTTTGCCACATTTTTTACGTTACAACCCTTTTCTAAAACGGATCCCCTAAATCTACCCACAATGCCCCATAATGACAATGCAACACACAGGTACTTATAAAAATATAACATTTACGTAAGAATTCAGACTCTTTACTCAGTACTTTGTTGTAGCACCTTTCACAGCGATTACAGCCTCGAGTCTTCTTGGGTATGATGAAACACGCTTGGCACATCTGTATTTGGGGAGTTTCTCCCATTCTTCTCTGCAGATCCTCTCAAGCTCTGTCAGATTGGATGGAGGGCGTTGAGATATTCGTTCGTTCGGGTTCAAGTCTGGGCTCTGGCTGGGCCAACAGTCTGATGGCCTTGAGATAGAAGCTGTTTTTCAGTCTCGGTCCCAGCTTTGATGCACCTGTACTGATCTCGCCTTCTGGATGATAGCGGGGTGAACAGGCAGTGGCTCGGGTGGTTGTTGTCCTTGATGATCTTTATGGCCTTCCTGTAACATCGGGTGGTGTAGGTGTCCTGGAGGGCAGGTAGTTTGCCCCCGGTGATGCGTTGTGCAGACCTCACTACCCTCTGGAGAGCCTTACGGTTGCCGTACCAGGCGGTGATACAGCCCGCCAGGATGCTCTCGATTGTGCATCTGTAGAAGTTTGTGAGTGCTTTTGGTGACAAGCCGAATTTCTTCAGCCTCCTGAGGATGAAGAGGCGCTGCTGCGCCTTCTTCACGGTGCTGTCTGTGTGGGTGGACCAATTCAGTTTGTCTGTGATGTGTACGCCGAGGAACTTAAAACTTGCTTCACCGTATGAATGCACTGTATAAGGGGGAAATGCTCCATATCCCATGGAATGAAACAACATTTGACCTTATTTTTCAGTGCATCCCGCAACACCATAGAATTACTGATAACGGTCTTGTCCAAATGTTGTTGTATTGTGTGTCTGTCTGGTTAAGTATCGTCCTGTCAATCATCCTCCATTTGTTATGGTTGTCTTGTCACTGTCATTATCATGTTGTTGTATTGTGTCTGTCTGTCTGGTTGAGTATTGTCCTGTCAATCATCCTCCATTTGTTATGGTTGTCTTGTCACTGTCATTATAATGTTGTTGTATTGTGTCTGTCTGTCTGGTTGAGTATTGTCCTGTCAATCATCCTCCATTTGTTGTGGTTGTCTTGTCACTGTCATTATCATGTTGTTTTATGGTTGTTTTATGGTTTATTTTGGTAAATATTTTTCTTAACACTTCTTGAACTGCATTGTTGGTTAAGGGCTGGTCAGTCAGCGTTTCCATGGTAAAGTCTACACTGTTGGTTAAGGGCTGGTCAGTCAGCGTTTCCATGGTAAAGTCTACACTGTTGGTTAAGGGCTGGTCAGTCAGCGTTTCCATGGTAAAGTCTACACTGTTGGTTAAGGGCTTGTAAGTCAGCGTTTCCATGGTAAAGTCTACACTGTTGGTTAAGGGCTTGTAAGTCTACACGTTTCCAGTCAGCGTTTCCATGGTAAAGTCTACACTGTTGGTTAAGGGCTGGTCAGTCAGCATTTCCATGGTAAAGTCTACACTGTTGGTTAAGGGCTTGTAAGTCAGCGTTTCCATGGTAAAGTCTACACTGTTGATTAAGGGCTGGTCAGTCAGCGTTTCCATGGTAAAGTCTACACTGTTGGTTAAGGGCTGGTCAGTCAGCGTTTCCATGGTAAAGTCTACACTGTTGGTTAAGGGTTGGTCAGTCAGCGTTTCCATGGTAAAGTCTACACTGTTGGTTAAGGGCTGGTCAGTCAGCGTTTCCATGGTAAAGTCTACACTGTTGGTTAAGGGCTTGTAAGTCAGCGTTTCCATGGTAAAGTCTACACTGTTGGTTAAGGGCTTGTAAGTCAGCATTTCCATGGTAAAGTCTACACTGTTGGTTAAGGGCTGGTCAGTCAGCGTTTCCATGGTAAAGTCTACACTGTTGGTTAAGGGCTGGTCAGTCAGCGTTTCCATGGTAAAGTCTATACTGTTGGTTAAGGGCTGGTCAGTCAGCGTTTCCATGGTAAAGTCTACACTGTTGGTTAAGGGTTGGTCAGTCAGCGTTTCCATGGTAAAGTCTACACTGTTGGTTAAGGGTTGGTCAGTCAGCGTTTCCATGGTAAAGTCTACACTGTTGGTTAAGGGCTGGTCAGTCAGCGTTTCCATGGTAAAGTCTACACTGTTGGTTAAGGGCTGGTCAGTCAGCGTTTCCATGGTAAAGTCTACACTGTTGGTTAAGGGCTGGTCAGTCAGCGTTTCAATGGTAAAGTCTACACTGTTGGTTAAGGGTTGGTCAGTCAGCGTTTCCATGGTAAAGTCTACACTGTTGGTTAAGGGTTGGTCAGTCAGCGTTTCCATGGTAAAGTCTACACTGTTGGTTAAGGGCTGGTCAGTCAGCGTTTCCATGGTAAAGTCTACACTGTTGGTTAAGGGCTGGTCAGTCAGCGTTTCCACTGTAAAGTCTACACTGTTGGTTAAGGGCTGGTCAGTCAGCGTTTCCATGGTAAAGTCTACACTGTTGGTTAAGGGCTTGTAAGTCAGCGTTTCCATGGTAAAGTCTACACTTGTTGTATTTGGCCACAAATAAAAGTTTGATTTGATTTTGAAGTCGATAAACAATAAAAATGTAACAGTAAACATGATACTCACAACAGTTCCAAAAGAATAAAGACATTTCAACATTTTTGGGTTGGAGGATTTGTATTTTGTCCTGTAATTCATTCAAGGTAATTGGATAATCCAGTGGGTTCAGTGGGTATTTGTATTTTGTCCTGTAATTCATTCAAGGTAATTGGAGAATCCAGTGGGTTCAGTGGGTATTTGTATTTTGTCCTGTAATTCATTCAAGGTAATTGGAGAATCCAGTGGGTTTAGTGGGATTTGTATTTTGTCCTGTAATTCATTCAAGGTAATTGGAGAATCCAGTGGGTTCAGTGGGATTTGTATTTTGTCCTGTAATCCATTCAAGGTAATTGGAGAATCCAGTGGGTTCAGTGGGATTTGTATTTTGTCCTGTAATCCATTCAAGGTAATTGGAGAATCCAGTGGGTTCAGTGGGATTTGTATTTTGTCCTGTAATCCATTCAAGGTAATTGGAGAATCCAGTGGGTTCAGTGGGATTTGTATTTTGTCCTGTAATCCATTCAAGGTAATTGGAGAATCCAGTGGGTTCAGTGGGATTTGTATTTTGTCCTGTAATCCATTCAAGGTAATTGGAGAATCCAGTGGGTTCAGTGGGATTTGTATTTTGTCCTGTAATCCATTCAAGGTAATTGGAGAATCCAGTGGGTTCAGTGGGATTTGTATTTTGTCCTGTAATTCATTCAAGGTAATTGGAGAATCCAGTGGGTTCAGTGGGATTTGTATTTTGTCCTGTAATCCATTCAAGGTAATTGGAGAATCCAGTGGGTTCAGTGGGTATTTGTATTTTGTCCTGTAATTCATTCAAGGTAATTGGATAATCCAGTGGGTTCAGTGGGTATTTGTATTTTGTCCTGTAATTCATTCAAGGTAATTGGAGAATCCAGTGGGTTCAGTGAGTATTTGTATTTTGTCCTGTAATTCATTCAAGGTAATTGGAGAATCCAGTGGGTTCAGTGGGATTTGTATTTTGTCCTGTAATTCATTCAAGGTAATTGGAGAATCCAGTGGGTTCAGTGGGTATTTGTATTTTGTCCTGTAATTCATTCAAGGTAATTGGAGAATCCAGTGGGTTCAGTGGGATTTGTATTTTGTCCTGTAATCCATTCAAGGTAATTGGAGAATCCAGTGGGTTCAGTGGGATTTGTATTTTGTCCTGTAATTCATTCAAGGTAATTGGAGAATCCAGTGGGTTCAGTGGGTATTTGATCCTATATTTGTTTTTACAGTTTGTTCTTTTTTTTCTTCTTTTTTTTTTAGAGCCAAAAAGAGAAGTGGTTTATACATCTCTGTTTGTCTTGTTTGTTTAGGGTTTTCCAGAAGGAAAAAGAAAGAAAGAAAGTCAGTCAGTCAGTCTGTCCGTCCCTCACTCTCTCTCTCTCTCTCTCTCTCTCTCTCTCTCTCTCTCTCTCTCTCTCTCTCTCTCTCTCCCTCACCCTCTCTGTCTCTCTCTCTCTCCCTCTCTGTCACTGTCCCTCTGTCTCTCTGTCACTGTCCCTCTGTCTCTCTGTCACTGTCCCTCTGTCTCTCTGTCACTGTCCCTCTGTCTCTCTGTCACTGTCCCTCTGTCTCTCTCCCTCACCCTCTCTGTCTCTCTCCCTCTCCCTCTCCCTCTCTCTCTCTCCCTCACCCTCTCTGTCTCTCTCCCTCACCCTCTCTGTCTCTCTCCCTCACCCTCTCTGTCTCTCTCCCTCACCCTCTCTGTCTCTCTCCCTCACCCTCTCTGTCTCTCTGTCACTGTCCCTCTGTCTCTCTGTCACTGTCCCTCTGTCTCTCTCCCTCTGTCTCTCTCCCTCACCCTCTCTGTCTCTCTCCCTCTCCCTCACCCTCTCTCCCTCACCCTCTGTCTCTCTCCCTCACCCTCTCTGTCTCTCTCCCTCACCCTCTCTGTCTCTCTCCCTCACCCACTCTGTCTCTCTCCCTCACCCACTCTGTCTCTCTCCCTCACCCACTCTGTCTCTCTCCCTCACCCACTCTGTCTCTCTCCCTCACCCACTCTGTCTCTCTCCCTCACCCTCTCTGTCTCTCTCCCTCACCCACTCTGTCTCTCTCCCTCACCCACTCTGACTCTCTCCCTCACCCACTCTGTCTCTCTCCCTCACCCACTCTGTCTCTCTCCCTCACCCACTCTGTCTCTCTCCCTCACCCACTCTGTCTCTCTCCCTCGCCCTCTCTGTCTCTCTCCCTCGCCCTCTCTGTCTCTCTCCCTCACCCTCTCTGTCTCTCTCCCTCACCCTCTCTGTCTCTCTCCCTCACCCTCTCTGTCTCTCTCCCTCACCCTCTCTCTCCCTCACCCTCTCTGTCTCTCTCCCTCACCCTCTCTGTCTCTCTCCCTCACCCTCTCTCTCCCTCACCCTCTCTGTCTCTCTCCCTCACCCACTCTGTCTCTCTCCCTCACCCTCTCTGTCTCTCTCCCTCACCCTCTCTCTCCCTCACCCTCTCTGTCTCTCTCCCTCACCCTCTCTGTCTCTCTCCCTCACCCTCTCTCTCCCTCACCCTCTCTGTCTCTCTCCCTCACCCACTCTGTCTCTCTCCCTCACCCTCTCTGTCTCTCTCCCTCACCCTCTCTGTCTCTCTCCCTCACCCTCTCTGTCTCTCTCCCTCACCCACTCTGTCTCTCTCCCTCACCCTCTCTGTCTCTCTCCCTCACCCTCTCTGTCTCTCTCCCTCACCCTCTCTGTCTCTCTCCCTCACCCTCTCTGTCTGTCCCTCACCCTCACCCTCTCTGTCTCTGTCTCTCTCCCTCTCTGTCTCGCTCCCTCTATAGGATGCACAGTCACAAACACAGACGCACGCACGAGCACACACACACACAGTGGTTGTTTGAGGTTCATTAGAGGTGTGTTGTGCCTGGTCTAGCAGACGTCCCAGTTCACAGTAGTCCAGTAGCGCCCTCTAGTGGTGTTCAGTTGAATCTCATGACATGACGCTGGTGTTTCCACCACTACTGTACTGGTAGTTCTAGTTAGGGACCTTTAACATGGATTCATCCCAGTTAACCACTATTAGACCATGGTTACATCTCAAAAGGAACCCTATATAGTGCACTACTATAGACCAGAGCCCTATTCCCTATATAGTGGTACTACTATAGACCAGAGCCCTATTCCCTATATAGTGGTACTACTAAAGACCAGAGCCCTATTCCCTATATAGTGGTTCTACTATAGACCAGAGCCCTATTCCCTATATAGTGGTACTACTAAAGACCAGAGCCCTATTCCCTATATAGTGGTACTACTAAAGACCAGAGCCCTATTCCCTATATAGTGCACTACTTTAGACCAGAGCCCTATTCCCTATATAGTGCACTACTTTAGACCAGAGCCCTATTCCCTATATAGTGCACTACTTTAGACCAGAGCC
>NW_027257944.1:0-32500 GCF_045791955.1 Oncorhynchus clarkii lewisi
GAGAGATTTACAGTAACCCGGACCATCAGCAGTTATCACAGAGAGATTTACAGTAACCCGGACCATCAGCAGTTATCACAGAGAGATTTACAGTAACCCGGACCATCAGCAGTTATCACAGAGAGATTTACAGTAACCCGGACCATCAGCAGTTATCACAGAGAGATTGACAGTAACCCGGACTAGACCCTAATGAAAGAGCTTTACAGTAACCCAGTCTAGACCCTAATGAAAGAGCTTTACAGTAACCCAGTCTAGACCCTAATGAAAGAGCTTTACAGTAACCCAGTCTAGACCCTAATGAAAGAGCTTTACAGTAACCCAGTCTAGACCCTAATGAAAGAGCTTTACAGTAACCCAGTCTAGACCCTAATGAAAGAGCTTTACAGTAACCCAGTCTAGACCCTAATGAAAGAGCTTTACAGTAACCCAGTCTAGACCCTAATGAAAGAGCTTTACAGTAACCCAGTCTAGACCCTAATGAAAGAGCTTTACAGTAACCCAGTCTAGACCCTAATGAAAGAGCTTTACAGTAACCCAGTCTAGACCCTAATGAAAGAGCTTTACAGTAACCCAGTCTAGACCCTAATGAAAGAGCTCTACTGTAATCCAGCCTAGAACCTAATGAAAGAGCTTTACAGTAACCCAGTCTAGACCCTAATGAAAGAGCTTTACAGTAACCCAGTCTAGACCCTAATGAAAGAGCTTTACAGTAACCCAGTCTAGACCCTAATGAAAGAGCTTTACAGTAACCCAGTCTAGACCCTAATGAAAGAGCTTTACAGTAACCCAGTCTAGACCCTAATGAAAGAGCTTTACAGTAACCCAGTCTAGACCCTAATGAAAGAGCTTTACAGTAACCCAGTCTAGACCCTAATGAAAGAGCTTTACAGTAACCCAGTCTAGACCCTAATGAAAGAGCTTTACAGTAACCCAGTCTAGGCATCACAGACTACAGAGAGACTGAGGACCACATCAGGGCCAGCAAGACAACTCCATCAGACTACAGAGAGACTGAGGACCACATCAGGGCCAGAAAGACAACTCCATCACCTGGCATCACAGACTACAGAGAGACTGAGGACCACATCAGAGCCAGCTGGCATTGACCATCACCATCATGTAGTGCAACTCCAGCAGGTTACCAGACGCGCCAGTCTCTGCTAGGAGTGGGTTCAACTCCAGCAGGTTACCAGACGCGCCAGTCTCTGCTAGGAGTGGGTTCAACTCCAGCAGGTTACCAGACGCGCCAGTCTCTGCTAGGAGTGGGTTCAACTCCAGCAGGTTACCAGACGCGCCAGTCTCTGCTAGGAGTGGGTTCAACTCCAGCAGGTTACCAGACGCGCCAGTCTCTGCTAGGAGTGGGTTCAACTCCGTTGTTATAGGAACTCCCTGAAGCTGGCTTCCTTCCCATGAACATGTTCATCTACTTTAAATGTTTCTCTCCATCTGTAGGCCTATACTAGAACTCAGCTGTTAGCTGTGAAGCCTACAAGATTAAAATTAACCCATGAAACAATGACTTGTTCACGTAGATAATGCAGAGGTTAAACCACAGTGGCTCAGAAAAACCAGAAGGACTTCCTGGACATAAAGAACAGGAAATGGTTTGTTGTTTAAAAAGGTTAGTGACTGTTAGAACAAAGCCTAGCTAGTAGTGATGAGGGATGACTCCACTTCACCCCCCTCCACCTCCCCTATACCTTCCACCCCTCCTCCTCACCTCCCCCACACCCTCCACCCCTCCTCCTCCATACCTTCCACCTCACCCACCCCCCTCCCCTATACCTTCCACCCCTCCTCCTCCATACCTTCCACCCCTCCTCCTCCATACCTTCCACCTCACCTCCCCCACCACCCTCCCCTATACCTTCTACCCCTCCTCCACACCTTCTACCCCTCCTCCTCCACACCTTCTACTATACCTTCCAACTCTCCGCCCCGAACCCCCTCCACTATACCTTTCACACCCCCCCCCCCCCCCCCCACCCCCCACCCCCCCCCCTTTCCTCACCCCTTTGGAGTCTTTAACGAAGTAACTCCCGCTAGAACCCTGAGAGATTCTCTCTGGGAAGACTCCGCCCTCGATGGCCTGCTCCGCCCTCTGAATGATGTCACCAAACTCTGGGTCACCGGGGAAATGGTTAAAGTCTCCACTACTGTTACCTGAATGGAGGAGAGAGAGAGAGAGAGAGAGAGAGAGAGATTTTTGACTTGTTTTTCTTTAAAATGGGCCATCGTCATTACATTAAAACAAAATAAAACATATGTTTCCCATTACAAATGTATATTTTAACATGCCCTCTCCACAGAGATAGAGAGAGAGAGTAATGTTTTCTGGACATTTTTTATTGCTTATTTCACTTTTGCTTAATATCGACAATATCGGCAATGTTAACATAGGTTTCCCATGGCAATATAAAACCCTTAACATGAATTGAGAGAGACACAGCGAGAGCGAGAGAGGCTGAGACATGGAGAGAGAAACAGAGAGACTCAGCGAGAGCGAGAGAGGCTGAGACATGGAGAGAGAAACAGAGAGACAGAGAGACTCAGCGAGAGCGAGAGAGGCTGAGACATGGAGAGAGAAACAGAGAGACAGAGAGACTCAGCGAGAGCGAGAGAGGCTGAGACATGGAGAGAGAAACAGAGAGACACAGCGAGAGCGAGAGAGGCTGAGACATGGAGAGAGAAACAGAGAGACACAGCGAGAGCGAGAGAGGCTGAGACATGGAGATAGAAACAGAGAGACAGAGAGACACAGCGAGAGCGAGAGAGGCTGAGACATGGAGAGAGAAACAGAGAGACAGAGAGACTCAGCGAGAGCGAGAGAGGCTGAGACATGGAGAGAGAAACAGAGAGACAGAGAGACACAGCGAGAGCGAGAGAGGCTGAGACATGGAGAGAGAAACAGAGAGACAGAGAGACTCAGCGAGAGCGAGAGAGGCTGAGACATGGAGAGAGAAACAGAGAGACAGAGAGACACAGCGAGAGCGAGAGAGGCTGAGACATGGAGAGAGAAACAGAGAGACAGAGAGACACAGTGAGCATAGCCTTGCTATTGAGAAAGGTCGTTGTAGGCAGACCTGACTCTCAAGAGAAGACATTTTGTGGGCAGTGTGCACATAGCCTGAGTTAAAAAAAAAAACTGAGCTGCACTTCCTAACCTCTTGCCAAATCTATGACCATATTAGAGACACATATGTCCCTCAGATTACACAGAACCACAAAGAATTCGAAAACAAACGCAATTTTGATCAACTCCCATATCTAACTGGGTGAAATACCACAGTGTGCCATCACAGCAGTAAGATCTGTGACCTGTTGCCACGAGAAAAGGGCAACCAGTGAAGAACAAACACCATTGTAAATAAAACCCATATTTATGTTTATTTATTATTTATGTTGATTTCCCTTTTGTACTTGAATCTAGTCGCACATCATTACAACGCTGTATATATAAACATAATATAACATTTTAAAATGTCTTTATTATTTTGGAAAGTCTGCGAGTGTCATGTTTACAGTTCATTTGTTATTGTTTATTTCACTTTTGTTTATTATCTCTTTCACTTGTTTTGGTAATATATAATGTTATATGTTAACATATGTTTCCCAAGAACCCCCCCCCCCCCCCCCCCCCCCCCAAAAAAAAACAGCCCTTAAATTGCAAGTGAAATTGAATTGAAAGAGAGATCAGTACATGTGTATGTAACTAGCTAAAGCAGCATCTATAGCTGCGGTATCAGCTCTACAGCTGCGGTATCAGCTCTACAGCTGTGGTATCAGCTCTACAGCTGCGGTATCAGCTCTACAGCTGTGGTATCAGCTCTACAGCTGCGGTATCAGCTCTACAGCTGTGGTATCAGCTCTACAGCTGCGGTATCAGCTCTACAGCTGCGGTATCAGCTCTACAGCTGTGGTATCAGCTCTACAGCTGTGGTATCAGCTCTACAGCTGTGGTATCAGCTCTACAGCTGCGGTATCAGCTCTACAGCTGCGGTATCAGCTCTACGGCTGCGGTATCAGCTCTACAGCTGTGGTATCAGCTCTACAGCTGTGGTATCAGCTCTACAGCTGTGGTATCAGCTCTACAGCTGCGGTATCAGCTCTACAGCTGTGGTATCAGCTCTACAGCTGTGGTATCAGCTCTACAGCTGTGGTATCAGCTCTACAGCTGCGGTATCAGCTCTACAGCTGCGGTATCAGCTCTACAGCTGTGGTATCAGCATCTACAGCTGCGGTATCAGCTCTACAGCTGTGGTATCAGCTCTACAGCTGCGGTATCAGCTCTACAGCTGCGGTATCAGCTCTACAGCTGTGGTATCAGCATCTACAGCTGCGGTATCAGCTCTACAGCTGTGGTATCAGCATCTACAGCTGCGGTATCAGCTCTACAGCTGTGGTATCAGCTCTACAGCTGTGGTATCAGCTCTACAGCTGTGGTATCAGCTCAACTCTGCAGCGTCAACATTTGTTTGCTTTGGTTGTGGTTGACTCTGGTGGAGGGTGCCTCCCAAACAGCACCCTATTCCCTACATTGGGCTCTGGACAAAAGTAGTGCACTATGTAGGGAATAGGGTGTTGTTTTGGGAGGCAGACGCACTGTGAGCTAGGTGCAAAGTCAAGAGAAACATGGCTCCATAGTGGAGGTCAAACACACACAGAGAGAGAGAGAGACAGAGAGAGAGACAGAGAGAGAGACAGAGAGAGACAGAGAGAGACAGAGAGAGAGAGACAGAGACACAGAGAGAGAGAGACAGAGAGAGAGAGACACAGAGAGACAGAGAGAGAGAGACACAGAGAGAGAGAGAGACCCCCCCCCCCCCCCCCCCCCCCCACACACACACACAGAGCCACACACACAGCCACACACACTGTGTGGCTGTCTAAGTAGATGACACTTCCTTTCCCCCATGTAGAAAGCAAAGGAGAACAACTGATGACATCAACAACACAGCTTCATATATCCCCATCAGACAGAGAGGGGAGGAAGAGAGAGCTGGGGGGAGAGAGAGAGGGAGGGAGAGAACTGGGTAGAGACTCAGGACAACAACACAGCTTCATATATCCCCATCAGACAGCGAGAGGAGGAAGAGAGAGCTGGGGGGAGAGAGAGCTGGGGGGAGAGAGAGAGGGAGAGCTGGGGGGAGAGAGAGAGGGAGAGCTGGGGGGAGAGAGAGAGAGAGAACTGGGTAGAGACTCAGGACAACAACACAAATTGACCCAATGAAATCATAAGAAAACAAAAAGATCATGTGTCAAGTAATTGGAAAGAATTAAAACAAAAAAAACGGAGCAAACTAGAATGCTATTTGGCTCTAAACAGAGAGTACACAGCGGCAGAATACCTGACCACTGTGACTGACCCAAACTTAAGGAAAAGAGAAAGTCCCCCGTAGGCAGACATGGCTCTCAAGAGAAGACAGGCTATGTGCTCACTGCCCACCAAAATGAGGTGGAAACTGAGATGCACTTCCTAACCTCCTGCCAAATGTATGACACTATTAGAGACACATATCTCCCTCAGATTACACAGATCCACAAAGAATCTCCCATATCTACTGGGGTAGCAAGATTTGGGGAAGTACCAGTGAGCCGTCACAGCAGCAAGATTTGTGACCTGTTGCCACAAGAAAAGGGCAACCAGTGAAGAACAAACACCATTGTAAATACAACCCATATTTATGCTTTGCACTTTAAATAGTTAAAAAAGCACAAAATAGAGAGAGACGCCATGTCTAGCAAGCTACTAACATGAAGGACTTATTGTATTCTCCTCCGGTCACCACCGGCTGTTTACCTGGCGAGGTAAGGTTATCTTTATCCGACGATGAACTCCGTCGGTTCCGCCTCGTCCTCTTCTGCCTCTCGCCCCGAGGTGACGACGTGCCTCCGGATAAACACGGTAACAACAGAGTCTCTTCCCCAGAACCGTCCGTCTCCAATTCGGTAAGAACACTTTCACACGAACCCGAGATCCGAATCGCGACGCCCGGGTTTGTCCCAGACCCGACTGTGTTCCTATCGAACAACGTCGACAGTGGCTCCTGTGACCGAAAGTTGAGATCTGTGGTAGAAGCAGCAGCAGCGGCGGCGGCTACCGGGGCTATGTCATCCGCCACCACCGGATCGGTCTCGTTTGGTTCGCATTCCGACATCATTGTTGATCGCTTATTTATTTTTATTCCAGATCTTACAAATTTAAAAAATGGTTTAGTTCAAACGCTACATATTTTCATCGCTCCATTGTTTAAATAAAAAAAAATGTATTTCTTTGACACCGACTTGCTCGACTGTTGCTAGTTACTTAGCGGGAGATTATTTCACCCGTTAAATTGTCCACATCAGCCAAAGATCGCTTCCTGTTTCTACAGCGCATGCGCGTTGATACCAACGCAGCCTGAACATATTTAAAGGGACCGTGTAGCAAATGTCTCTCTGCCTGAGGGGAGGAGGAAGGCGGGGGATGAAGAGAGATGAGAAGGATGTGATTGCAGCCTGTAATTTGGGGTGTTCCTGTATGTGGGCATTACTGCATGTGCAGGAAACAATCTTTATACTTCTAATGGTCCATGTTTAAACTAGGATGGAGGCTGGGGAGACACTGCTAGCTAACTAGCTAGGACTCTGGTACATGTAGGAGGGAGGCTGGGGAGACACTGCTAGCTAACTAGCTAGGACTCTGGTACATGTAGGAGGGAGGCTGGGGAGACACTGCTAGCTAACTAGCTAGGACTCAGGTACAGACAGGACAGAGGCTGGGGAGACACTGCTAGCTAACTAGCTAGGACTCTGGTACACACAGGATGGAGGCTGGGGAGACACTGCTAGCTAACTAGCTAGGACTCTGGTACAATCAGGAGGGAGGCTGGAGAGACACTGCTAGCTAACTAGCTAGGACTCTGGTACACACAGGGCAGAGGCTGGGGAGACACTGCTAGCTAGGACTCTGGTACACACAGGGCAGAGGCTGGGGAGACACTGCTAGCTAACTAGCTAGGACTCTGGTACATACAGGGCAGAGGCTGGGGAGACACTGGTAGCTAGGACTCTGGTACATGTAGGAGGGAGGCTGGGGAGACACTGCTAGCTAACTAGCTAGGACTCTGGTACATACAGGGCAGAGGCTGGGGAGACACTGCTAGCTAGGACTCTGGTACATGTAGGAGGGAGGCTGGGGAGACACTGCTAGCTAACTAGCTAGGACTCTGGTACACACAGGGCTGAGGCTGGGGAGACACTGCTAGCTAACTAGCTAGGACTCTGGTACAGACAGGATGGAGGCTGGGGAGACACTGGTAGCTAACTAGCTAGGACTCTGGTACATACAGGGCAGAGGCTGGGGAGACACTGGTAGCTAGGACTCTGGTACATGTAGGAGGGAGGCTGGGGAGACACTGCTAGCTAACTAGCTAGGACTCTGGTACAATCAGGAGGGAGGCTGGGGAGACACTGCTAGCTAGGTCTCTGGTACATGTAGGAGGGAGGCTGGGGAGACACTGCTAGCTAACTAGCTAGGACTCTGGTACATACAGGGCAGAGGCTGGGGAGACACTGGTAGCTAGGACTCTGGTACATGTAGGAGGGAGGCTGGGGAGACACTGCTAGCTAACTAGCTAGGACTCTGGTACAATCAGGAGGGAGGCTGGGGAGACACTGCTAGCTAACTAGCTAGGACTCTGGTACAATCAGGATGGAGGCTGGGGAGACACTGCTAACTAGGACTCTGGTACATGTAGGATGGAGCCTGGGGAGACACTGCTAACTAGGACTCTGGTACATGTAGGATGGAGGCTGGGGAGACACTGCTAACTAGGACTCTGGTACATGTAGGATGGAGGCTGGGGAGACACTGCTAGCTAGGACTCTGGTACATGTAGGATGGAGGCTGGGGAGACACTGCTAACTAGGACTCTGGTACATGTAGGATGGAGGCTGGGGAGACACTGCTAGCTAACTAGCTAGGACTCTGGTACAATCAGGATGGAGGCTGGAGAGACACTGCTAGCTAGGACTCTGGTACATGTAGGATGGAGGCTGGGGAGACACTGCTAACTAGGACTCTGGTACATGTAGGATGGAGGCTGGGGAGACACTGCTAGCTAACTAGCTAGGACTCTGGTACACACAGGGCAGAGGCTGGGGAGACACTGCTAGCTAGGACTCTGGTACATGTAGGAGGGAGGCTGGGGAGACACTGCTAGCTAACTAGCTAGGACTCTAGTACATGTAGGAGGGAGGCTGGGGAGACACTGCTAGCTAGGACTCTGGTACATGTAGGAGGGAGGCTGGGGAGACACTGCTAGCTAACTAGCTAGGACTCTGGTACATGTAGGAGGGAGGCTGGGGAGACACTGCTAGCTAGGACTCTGGTACATGTAGGAGGGAGGCTGGGGAGACACTGCTAGCTAACTAGGACTCTGGTACAGACAGGACAGAGGCTGAGGAGACACTGCTAGCTAACTAGGACTCTGGTACAGACAGGACAGAGGCTGAGGAGACACTGCTAGCTAACTAGGACTCTGGTACAGACAGGACAGAGGCTGAGGAGACACTTGTAGCTAACTAGGACTCTGGTACAGACAGGACAGAGGCTGAGGAGACACTGCTAGCTAACTAGGACTCTTGTACAGACAGGACAGAGGCTGGGGAGACACAGCTAACTAGGACTCTGGTACAGACAGGAGGGAGTCTGAGGAGACTTCTAGCTAACTAGGACTCTGGTACACACAGGAGGGAGGCTGAGTAGACACAGCTAACTAGGACTCTGGTACAGACAGGACAGAGGCTGGGGAGACACAGCTAACTAGGACTCTGGTACACACAGGAGGGAGGCTGAGGAGACACTGGTAGCTAACTAGGACTCTGGTACATACAGGACAGAGGCTGGGGAGACACTGCTAGCTAACTAGGACTCTGGTACATACAGGACAGAGGCTGGGGAGACACTGCTAGCTAACTAGGACTCTGGTACATACAGGACAGAGGCTGGGGAGACACTGCTAGCTAACTAGGACTCTGGTACACACAGGAGGGAGGCTGAGGAGACACTGGTAGCTAACTAGGACTCTGGTACATACAGGACAGAGGCTGGGGAGACACTGCTAACTAGGACTCTGGTACACACAGGAGGGAGGCTGAGGAGACACTGGTAGCTAACTAGGACTCTGGTACAGACAGGACAGAGGCTGGGGAGACACTGCTAGCTAGAATCCAGTGGGTTCTGGTAGTCTTTAATAGCTGATTCTAAAATGTGTATTATTTGATCATGTTTATGTTTTTGCTGTTTGTTAGTGAGTTCCTATTTTCCCAGACGTGGTTAGAATATATATATAGGAGACACTATATATATATATACAGTGCCTTGCGAAAGTATTCGGCCCCCTTGAACTTTGCGAACTTTTGCCACATTGCAGGCTTCAAACATAAAGATATAAAACTGTATTTTTTTGTGAAGAATCAACAACAAGTGGGACACAATCATGAAGTGGAACGACATTTATTGGATATTTCAAACTTTTTTAACAAATCAAAAACTGAAAAATTGGGCGTGCAAAATTATTCAGCCCCTTTACTTTCAGTGCAGCAAACTCTCTCCAGAAGTTCAGTGAGGATCTCTGAATGATCCAATGTTGACCTAAATGACTAATGATGATAAATACAATCCACCTGTGTGTAATCAAGTCTCTGTATAAATGCACCTGCACTGTGATAGTCTCAGAGGTCCGTTAAAAGCGCAGAGAGCATCATGAAGAACAAGGAACACACCAGGCAGGTCCGAGATACTGTTGTGAAGAAGTTTAAAGCCGGATTTGGATACAAAAAGATTTCCCAAGCTTTAAACATCCCAAGGAGCACTGTGCAAGCGATAATATTGAAATGGAAGGAGTATCAGACCACTGCAAATCTACCAAGACCTGGCCGTCCCTCTAAACTTTCAGCTCATACAAGGAGAAGACTGATCAGAGATGCAGCCAAGAGGCCCATCATCACTCTGGATGAACTGCAGAGATCTACAGCTGAGGTGGGAGACTCTGTCCATAGGACAACAATCAGTCGTATATTGCACAAATCTGGCCTTTATGGAAGAGTGGCAAGAAGAAAGCCATTTCTTAAAGATATCCATAAAAAGCGTTGTTTAAAGTTTGCCACAAGCCACCTGGGAGACACACCAAACATGTGGAAGAAGGTGCTCTGGTCAGATGAAACCAAAATTGAACTTTTTGGCAACAATGCAAAACGTTATGTTTGGCGTAAAAGCAACACAGCTGAACACACCATCCCCACTGTCAAACATGGTGGTGGCAGCATCATGGTTTGGGCCTGCTTTTCTTCAGCAGGGACAGGGAAGATGGTTAAAATTGATGGGAAGATGGATGGAGCCAAATACAGGACCATTCTGGAAGAAAACCTGATGGAGTCTGCAAAAGACCTGAGACTGGGACGGAGATTTGTCTTCCAACAAGACAATGATCCAAAACATAAAGCAAAATCTACAATGGAATGGTTCAAAAATAAACATATCCAGGTGTTAGAATGGCCAAGTCAAAGTCCAGACCTGAATCCAATCGAGAATCTGTGGAAAGAACTGAAAACTGCTGTTCACAAATGCTCTCCATCCAACCTCACTGAGCTCGAGCTGTTTTGCAAGGAGGAATGGGAAAAAATTTCAGTCTCTTGATGTGCAAAACTGATAGACATACCCCAAGCGACTTACAGCTGTAATCGCAGCAAAAGGTGGCGCTACAAAGTATTAACTTAAGGGGGCTGAATAATTTTGCAAGCCCAATTTTTCAGTTTTTGATTTGTTAAAAAAGTTTGAAATATCCAATAAATGTCGTTCCACTTCATGATTGTGTCCCACTTGTTGTTGATTCTTCACAAAAAAATACAGTTTTATATCTTTATGTTTGAAGCCTGAAATGTGGCAAAAGGTCGCAAAGTTCAAGGGGGCCGAATACTTTCGCAAGGCACTGTATATATATATATATATACACATTTTAAAATGTAACCTTTATTTAACTAGGCAAGTCAGTTAATATTATTTACAATGACGGCCTATCTGATATTCTATGGATTCCTCATTGAGCTGATTTCTGACGTGCCGTTCCTTCTTTTCCTCCGTTCTGTATATCTGTATCGTTTTAGTGATTCACCGTAGTGAAGGCTCAGGTTTTCTGTGTTTTTGGTTGGACAGGTTTCTCAAAAATGTTTTTTTTTTTTTGCCTTCTTCATCAAACCATTTGTCATTGTTATTTATTTTCTTATGTTGTCTGCTTGAAAATGTTAGATTCTCCTCTGTCTCTCTCTCTCTCTCTCTCTCTCGCTCTGTCTGTCTCCTCAGATCTCCAGGCTCAAAGCTTCAGCCCACCAAGTAGGTAGAGTATAAATCTACAGTGATTATAGCAGTTCTTTATGAGTCGACTTTAATTCTATATGAGTCGACTTTATACCACATGGAGAATTTCCTGGGTCCATACAAAACAACACTATGAATAAGTCCTGTTCCATGGAACTACTAACACTTGTCAACCACAAAGCACTACTGCTGCTAGAATAACAGAAACACTGTCAAATCAAAATCAAATTAAATGTATTTATATAGCCCTTCTCACATCAGCTGATATCTCAAAGTGCTGTACAGAAACCCAGCCTAAAACCCCAAACAACAAGCAATGCAGGTGTCCTCGCCACTGTGTTTCACTCTCTGCTGTTTACAGCTGAACACTCAGTCAGACTGGTGAATGGGACCACTTCCTGCTCTGGCACAGCGGAAGTCTTCTACAGAGGAGAGTGGTCGGGTCTATGTACTGAGTGGTCGGTCGGGCATGATGAGAGAGGCTAAGAGTGTGTGTAGAGAGCTGAGACTGTGGGAATGATGTAGCTGAATCTAGAGGGCCTCTGTTTGAAAAGAGAAGAAGAGGAGTCAGACTAGGTGGTTGTTATGTAAATGAGTCTTCCATTGCAGAGTGTGACATCATAAGAAGAGGACGTAGTGTCTGTGTCAGACTAGGGGGTTGTTATGCAAATGAGTCTTCTATTACAGAGTGTGACATCATAAGAAGAGGACATAGTGTCTGTGTCAGACTAGGGGGTTGTTATGCAAATGAGTCTTCCATTGCAGAGTGTGACATCATAAGAAGAGGACGTAGTGTCTGTGTCAGACTAGGGGGTTGTTATGTAAATGAGTCTTCCATTGCAGAGTGTGACATCATAAGAAGAGGACGTAGTGTCTGTGTCCGACTAGGGGGTTGTTATGCAAATGAGTCTTCTATTACAGAGTGTGACATCATAAGAAGAGGACGTAGTGTCTGTGACGGTGAATATCATCATGTGATCTGTTCAGGTAAGATTTATTTGTAAATTATACAATATTTAATTTTAAATAGAGGGAGAGATGTCAGATGTATTTAAACATTATATTTGTGTTTGTCATGTTGGTTTATGGGAGATGTTCGTGGGCAGATCATTGTAGTTCAGATGGTACTGAAGTGAAGCTGCCTGATGGATGTCCAGCTGTTTATTTTCTATAAAGTGAAGTGAACTTATTCCTGTCTCCTGCCTGCATTATTCCCAACCCTATCCTGAGTGACTAAGAACCCATTTCTACCTCTTACAGTATCAAACATAGCAAACTACAATCTCTTATCCAACATATTTGTGTTTAGTCCTTGACAGTGTCCTCTTCAAATTTGATTGACTGTTCAACCAGCTATTTTTCTCCAGAGTCTGTGCGGCTTGTGGGTGGAGCTGGTCTCTGCTCTGGGAGAGTGGAGGTGAAGTCCAATCAGTCCTGGGCCTCAGTGTCTGAAGCTGACTTTGACCGGCAGGATGCAGAGGTAGTCTGTGGGGAGCTTGGCTGTGGGGCTCCTGCAGCTCTACAGGGGGGGCTCTATGGAGAACGTGAGTGTCAGACCTGGGATAAAGAGTTCCAGTGTAAAGGCAAAGAGTCCCTTCTCCACCTCAGACAAAAAAAAAATAACCTGCCTACCTGGTAATGCTGTTGGACTCACCTGCTCAGGTAAGAAACAGTTTGTCACTCAGTCAACATTGTTTCTCACCTGGAGTGAAGAATATGAGAGACAATATAGGTGTGTTTTATTGAGTAAATAGTAAGATTACTGTCTCTTTTCTTTTCTCGGAGCCTGATGATGTGAGGCTGGTGGGAGGAGGCAGTCGCTATGCTGTCGACCAGCGAGAGTGGAGGACGGTGGAGCTGAAGACTGGCATGCAGCTGCAGTAGTGTGTAGACAGCTGTGTTGTGGTACGACCAGGACAGTGGGAGATGAAGACTGGGGCCTGGCCAGGACGCTTGCAGCTGTAGTAGTGTGTAGACAGCTGTGCTGTGCAGTGGTACGACCAGGACAGTGGGAGCTGAAGACTGGGACCTGGCCAGGACGCCTGCAGCTGTAGTAGTGTGTAGACAGCTGTGCTGTGCAGTGGTACGACCAGGACAGTGGGAGCTGAAGACTGGGACCTGGCCAGGACGCCTGCAGCTGTAGTAGTGTGTAGACAGCTGTGCTGTGCAGTGGTACGACCAGGACAGTGGGAGATGAAGACTGGGGCCTGGCCAGGACGCCTACAGCTGTAGTAGTGTGTAGACAGCTGTGCTGTGGCTCCACTGTTTCAGAACTACTTGGAAACATCACTAGAGGGTTTGGAGTTTACTGTTATGGGATCTGAGCCTTCACTGAGGAAATGTTGAAGAACACATGAACTCCTTCGGTGGACTCACAGTGATCTGCTCAGGTAATAACAAAGATATTATCATTGATATTCATCTAATTTCCTTCATTCATACAACTTCCTCTGCAAAACAGTGACTGTTTAGCTCTTCAGTGGGAATCAAATGCAACTTAAATATCCCAGAATGCTTTTGTATTTTAGTGTTATCTCAGTGAAATTCTCTACTCATCTCCACGGTCTCAGTGACTATAGGCCCACTACTCATGTTGCCCTGTGAGGGAGGGTGGCTAGCACTGTTACATGACCACATCACCACCTAACTTAAATATCCCAGAATGCTTATCTCAGTGAATGTCTCTACTCATCTCCACGTTCTCAGTGACTGTAGGCCCACTACTCATGTTGCCCTGTGAGGGAGGGTGGCTAGCACTGTTACATGACCACATCACATCACCACCTCCTAACTTAAATATCCCAGAATGCTTATCTCAGTGAATGTCTCTACTCATCTCCACGGTCACATGTCATGTTGTTGTCCTATCTAAATGAGGGAAACTAGCTGAGGAGCTACGTTTTCTATTTCTGTCCTGTTGTTCAAGATGTCCATCTTAAGCCTGATATCAACATGTGTTGTCTCAGTGACTGTAGGCCCACTACTCATGTTGCCCTGTGAGGGAGGGTGGCTGGCACTGTTACATGCTGATGTTATTGTCATCATCTATAGGAAACTAGTTGAAGAGGTTTTTCTTGTTCTCTTTTATTGTTACAGATATTCTGGTCCAGCCTGATATCTCCCTGACTGACTCAATGGGAGGGGTCTCCAGGGGCCAACATGTGTTGTCTCAGTGACTGTAGGCCCACTAGACCACCAGGAGGCAGAAGAGAGTGAACAGGGTGAGCAGCGTGGATCTTCATGTGACTGTAGGCCCACTAGACCACCAGGAGGCAGAAGAGAGTGAACAGGGTGAGCAGCATGGATCTTCATGTCAATGCCATGGAGATGGTCTCTCTGAGAGCTGAGCTGAGCCCGGGAGAGGAGAGAGCAGCCCAGGGGGACGGAGTAGGATGAAGCTGGCCCTACATATTGATCTCAGGTCAGTTTTGTGTTTTAAAATAGGAGGAGTAGGATGAAGCTGGCCCTACATACTGATCTCAGGTCAGTCTTGTGTTTTAAATCGGAGTAGGATGAAGCTGGCCCTACTACTGATCTCAGGTCAGTCTTGTGTTTTAACATCGGAGTAGGATGAAGCTGGCCCTACATACTGATCTCAGGTCAGTTTTGTGTTTTAAATCGGAGTAGGATGAAGCTGGCCCTACATACTGATCTCAGGTCAGTCTTGTGTTTTAACATCAGAGTAGGAGTAGAATGAAGCTGGCCCTACATGCTGATCTCAGGTCAGTTTTGTGTTTTAACATCGGAGTAGGAGTAGGATGAAGCTTGCCCTACATACTGATCTCAGGTCAGTCTTGTGTTTTAACATCGGAGTAGGAGTAGAATGAAGCTGGCCCTATATACTGATCTCAGGTCAGTTTTGTGTTTTAACATCGGAGTAGGATGAAGCTGGCCCTACATACTGATCTCAGGTCAGTTTTGTGTTTTAACATCGGAGTAGGAGTAGGATGAAGCTGGCCCTACATACTGATCTCAGGTCAGTTTTGTGTTTTAACATCGGAGTAGGAGTAGGATGAAGCTGGCCCTACATACTGATCTCAGGTCAGTCTTGTGTTTTAACATCGGGGATAACACGGGGTTTGGGATAACACAGGTCTTTATAATCACCTGCTATTATAATCACCTGTTTATAGATGTCTCCTTTCCACCAAGTCAGGTAGTCCATGTGTTATTATAATCACCTGTTTATAGATGTCTCCTTTCCACCAAGTCAGGTAGTCCATGTGTTATTATAATCACCTGTTTATTCTTTATAGATGTCTCCTTTCCATCAAGTCAGGTAGTCCATGTGCTATTATAATCACCTGTTTATAGATGTCTCCTTTCCACCAAGTCAGGTAGTCCATGTGTTATTATAATCACCTGTTTATAGATGTCTCCTTTCCATCAAGTCAGGTAGTCCATGTGTTATTATAATCACCTGTTTATTCTTTATAGATGTCTCCTTTCCATCAAGTCAGGTAGTCCATGTGTTATTATAATCACCTGTTTATAGATGTCTCCTTTCCATCAAGTCAGGTAGTCCATGTGTTATTATAATCACCTGTTTATAGATGTCTCCTTTCCACCAAGACAGGTAGTCCATGTGTTATTATAATCACCTGTTTATAGATGTCTCCTTTCCATCAAGTCAGGTAGTCCATGTGTTATTATAATCACCTGTTTATAGATGTCTCCTTTCGGTCAAGTCAGGTAGTCCATGTGTTATTATAATCACCTGTTTATAGATGTCTCCTTTCCACCAAGTCAGGTAGTCCATGTGTTATTATAATCACCTGTTTATAGATGTCTCCTTTCCACCAAGTCAGGTAGTCCATGTGTTATTATAATCACCTGTTTATAGATGTCTCCTTTCCATCAAGTCAGGTAGTCCATGTGTTTTTATAATCACCTGTTTATAGATGTCTCCTTTCGGTCAAGTCAGGTAGTCCATGTGTTATTATAATCACCTGTTTATAGATGTCTCCTTTTGGTCAAGTCAGGTAGTCCATGTGTTATTATAATCACCTGTTTATAGATGTCTCCTTTCCACCAAGTCAGGTAGTCCATGTGTTATTATAATCACCTGTTTATAGATGTCTCCTTTCCACCAAGTCAGGTAGTCCATGTGTTATTATAATCACCTGTTTATAGATGTCTCCTTTCGGTCAAGTCAGGTAGTCCATGTGTTTTTATAATCACCTGTTTATAGATGTCTCCTTTCCATCAAGTCAGGTAGTCCATGTGTTATTATAATCACCTGTTTATAGATGTCTCCTTTCCATCAAGTCAGGTAGTCCATGTGTTATTATAATCACCTGTTTATAGATGTCTCCTTTCCATCAAGTCAGGTAGTCCATGTGTTATTATAATCACCTGTTTATAGATGTCTCCTTTCCATCAAGTCAGGTAGTCCATGTGTTATTATAATCACCTGTTTATAGATGTCTCCTTTCCATCAAGTCAGGTAGTCCATGTGTTATTATAATCACCTGTTTATAGATGTCTCCTTTCCATCAAGTCAGGTAGTCCATGTGTTATTATAATCACCTGTTTATAGATGTCTCCTTTCCATCAAGTCAGGTAGTCCATGTGTTATTATAATCACCTGTTTATAGATGTCTCCTTTCCATCAAGTCAGGTAGTCCATGTGTTTTTATAATCACCTGTTTATAGATGTCTCCTTTCCATCAAGTCAGGTAGTCCATGTGTTATTATAATCACCTGTTTATAGATGTCTCCTTTCCATCAAGTCAGGTAGTCCATGTGTTATTATAATCACCTGTTTATAGATGTCTCCTTTCCATCAAGTCAGGTAGTCCATGTGTTATTATAATCACCTGTTTATAGATGTCTCCTTTCCATCAAGTCAGGTAGTCCATGTGTTTTTATAATCACCTGTTTATAGATGCCTCCTTTCCATCAAGTCAGGTAGTCCATGTGTTATTATAATCACCTGTTTATCGATGTCTCCTTTCCATCAAGTCAGGTAGTCCATGTGTTATTATAATCACCTGTTTATAGATGTCTCCTTTCCATCAAGTCAGGTAGTCCATGTGTTATTATAATCACCTGTTTATAGATGTCTCCTTTCCATCAAGTCAGGTAGTCCATGTGTTTTTATAATCACCTGTTTATAGATGTCTCCTTTCCATCAAGTCAGGTAGTCCATGTGTTATTATAATCACCTGTTTATAGATGTCTCCTTTCCATCAAGTCAGGTAGTCCATGTGTTATTATAATCACCTGTTTATAGATGTCTCCTTTCCATCAAGTCAGGTAGTCCATGTGTTTTTATAATCACCTGTTTATAGATGTCTCCTTTCCATCAAGTCAGGTAGTCCATGTGTTATTATAATCACCTGTTTATAGATGTCTCCTTTCGGTCAAGTCAGGTAGTCCATGTGTTATTATAATCACCTGTTTATAGATGTCTCCTTTCCATCAAGTCAGGTAGTCCATGTGTTATTATAATCACCTGTTTATAGATGTCTCCTTTCCACCAAGTCAGGTAGTCGATGTGTTATTATAATCACCTGTTTATTCTTTATAGATGTCTCCTTTCCATCAAGTCAGGTAGTCCATGTGCTATTATAATCACCTGTTTATAGATGTCTCCTTTCCACCAAGTCAGGTAGTCCATGTGTTATTATAATCACCTGTTTATAGATGTCTCCTTTCCATCAAGTCAGGTAGTCCATGTGTTATTATAATCACCTGTTTATTCTTTATAGATGTCTCCTTTCCACCAAGTCAGGTAGTCCATGTGTTATTATAATCACCTGTTTATAGATGTCTCCTTTCCATCAAGTCAGGTAGTCCATGTGTTATTATAATCACCTGTTTATAGATGTCTCCTTTCGGTCAAGTCAGGTAGTCCATGTGTTATTATAATCACCTGTTTATAGATGCCTCCTTTCCATCAAGTCAGGTAGTCCATGTGTTTTTATAATCACCTGTTTATAGATGTCTCCTTTCCATCAAGTCAGGTAGTCCATGTGTTTTTATAATCACCTGTTTATAGATGTCTCCTTTCCATCAAGTCAGGTAGTCCATGTGTTATTATAATCACCTGTTTATAGATGTCTCCTTTCCACCAAGTCAGGTAGTCCATGTGTTATTATAATCACCTGTTTATAGATGTCTCCTTTCCACCAAGTCAGGTAGTCCATGTGTTATTATAATCACCTGTTTATTCTTTATAGATGTCTCCTTTCCATCAAGTCAGGTAGTCCATGTGTTATTATAATCACCTGTTTATAGATGTCTCCTTTCCATCATGTCAGGTAGTCCATGTGTTATTATAATCACCTGTTTATAGATGTCTCCTTTCCATCAAGTCAGGTAGTCCATGTGTTATTATAATCACCTGTTTATAGATGTCTCCTTTCCATCAAGTCAGGTAGTCCATGTGTTATTATAATCACCTGTTTATAGATGTCTCCTTTCCATCAAGTCAGGTAGTCCATGTGTTATTATAATCACCTGTTTATAGATGTCTCCTTTCCATCAAGTCAGGTAGTCCATGTGTTTTTATAATCACCTGTTTATAGATGCCTCCTTTCCATCAAGTCAGGTAGTCCATGTGTTATTATAATCACCTGTTTATAGATGTCTCCTTTCCATCAAGTCAGGTAGTCCATGTGTTATTATAATCACCTGTTTATAGATGTCTCCTTTCCATCAAGTCAGGTAGTCCATGTGTTATTATAATCACCTGTTTATAGATGTCTCCTTTCCATCAAGTCAGGTAGTCCATGTGTTATTATAATCACCTGTTTATAGATGTCTCCTTTCCACCAAGTCAGGTAGTCCATGTGTTTTTATAATCACCTGTTTATTCTTTATAGATGTCTCCTTTCCATCAAGTCAGGTAGTCCATGTGTTATTATAATCACCTGTTTATAGATGTCTCCTTTCGGTCAAGTCAGGTAGTCCATAAAGGTCATTTCCCATTGAGACAACATCTGCAGCGTTTACCATGTCTGTGATCTCCATCTGTCTATAATCAGCCTGAGGAGGTCTATAACCAGCCTAAGTAGGTCTATAACCAGCTTGAGGAGGTCTAAAACCAGCCTGAGGAGGTCTATAACCAGCCTAAGTAGGTATATAACCAGCCTAAGTAGGTCTATAACCAGCCTGAGGAGGTCTATAACCAGCCAGAGGAGGTCTATAACCAGCCTGAGGAGGTCTATAGCCAGCCTGAGGAGGTCTATAACAAGCCTGAGGAGGTCTATAACCAGCCTGAGGAGGTCTATAACCAGCATGAGTAGGTCTATAACTTCATTAGGTTGAATGTGATAGTTTGCCTATAACCAGCCTGAGGAGGTCTATAACCAGCCTGAGGTCTATAACCAGCCTGAGGAGGTCTACAACCAGCCTGAGTAGGTCTATAACTCCATTAGGTTGAATGTGATAGTATGCCTATAACCAGCCTTAGAAGGTCTATAACCAGCCTGAGGTGGTCTATAACCAGCCTGAGGAGGTCTATAACCAGCCCGAGGAGGTCTATAACAAGCCTGAGGAGGTCTATAACTCCATTAGGTTGAATGTGATTGTCTGTCTATAACCAGCCTGAGGAGGTCTATAACCAGCCTGAGGAGGTCTATAACTCCATTAGGTTGAATGTGATTAGGTTGAATGTGACACTAAACTTCCGGCGCCGACAGAGATGGCCGCCTCGCTTTGCGTTCCTAGGAAACTATGCAGTTTTTTGTTTTTTTACGTGTTATTTCTTACATTAGTACCCCAGGTCATCTTAGGTTTCATTACATACAGTCGAGAAGAACTACTGAATATAAGATCAGCATCAACTCACCATCAGTACGACCAAGAATATGTTTTTCGCGACGCGGATCCTGTGTTCTGCCTTACAAACAGGACAACGGAGTGGATCCTATGCAGCGACCCAAAAAAACGACTCCGAAAGAGAGGGAAACGAGGCGGTCTACTGGTCAGACTCCGGAGACGGGCACAGCGCGCACCACTCCCTAGCATTCTTCTTGCCAATGTCCAGTCTCTTGACAACAAGGTTGATGAAATCCGAGCAAGGGTAGCATTCCAGAGGGACATCAGAGACTGTAACGTTCTTTGCTTCACGGAAACGTGGCTTACTGGAGAGACGCAATCCGAAGCGGTGCAGCCAACAGGTTTCTCCACGCATCGCGCAGACAGGAAAAAACATCTTTCTGGTAAAAAGAGGGGCGGGGGCGTATGCCTTATGACTAACGTGACATGGTGCGATGAAAGAAACATACAGGAACTCAAATCCTTCTGTTCACCTGATTTAGAATTCCTCACAATCAAATGTAGACCGCATTATCTACCAAGAGAATTCTCTTCGATTATAATCACAGCCGTATATATCCCCCCCCAAGCAGACACATCGATGGCTCTGAACGAACTTTATTTAACTCTCTGCAAACTGGAAACAATTTATCCGGAGGCTGCATTCATTGTAGCTGGGGATTTTAACAAGGCTAATCTGAAAACAAGACTCCCCAAATTTTATCAGCATATCGATTGCGCAACCAGGGGAGGAAAGACCTTGGACCATTGTTACTCTAACTTCCGCGACGCGTATAAGGCCCTGCCCCGCCCCCCTTTCGGAAAAGCTGACCACGACTCCATTTTGTTGATCCCTGCCTACAGACAGAAACTAAAACAAGAGGCTCCCACGCTGAGGTCTGTCCAACGCTGGTCCGACCAAGCTGACTCCACACTCCAAGACTGCTTCCATCACGTGGACTGGGAGATGTTTCGTATTGCGTCAGATAACAACATTGACGAATACGCTGATTCGGTGTGCGAGTTCATTAGAACGTGCGTTGAAGATGTCGTTCCCATAGCAACGATTAAAACATTCCCTAACCAGAAACCGTGGATTGATGGCAGCATTCGTGTGAAACTGGAAGCGCGAACCACTGCTTTTAATCAGGGCAAGGTGTCTGGTAACATGACCGAATACAAACAGTGCAGCTATTCCCTCCGCAAGGCTATCAAACAAGCTAAGCGCCAGTACAGAGACAAAGTAGAATCTCAATTCAACGGCTCAGACACAAGAGGCATGTGGCAGGGTCTACAGTCAATCACGGACTACAGGAAGAAACCCAGCCCAGTCACGGACCAGGATGTCTTGCTCCCAGGCAGACTAAATAACTTTTTTGCCCGCTTTGAGGACAATACAGTGCCACTGACACGGGCTGCAACGAAAACATGCGGTCTCTCCTTCACTGCAGCCGAGGTGAGTAAGACATTTAAACGTGTTAACCCTCGCAAGGCTGCAGGCCCAGATGGCATCCCCAGCCGCGCCCTCAGAGCATGCGCAGACCAGCTGGCCGGTGTGTTTACGGACATATTCAATCAATCCCTATACCAGTCTGCTGTTCCCACATGCTTCAAGAGGGCCACCATTGTTCCTGTTCCCAAGAAAGCTAAGGTAACTGAGCTAAATGACTACCGCCCCGTAGCACTCACATCCGTCATCATGAAGTGCTTTGAGAGACTAGTCAAGGACCATATCACCTCCACCCTACCTGACACCCTAGACCCACTCCAATTTGCTTACCGCCCAAATAGGTCCACAGACGATGCAATCTCAACCACACTGCACACTGCCCTAACCCATCTGGACAAGAGGAATACCTATGTGAGAATGCTGTTCATCGACTACAGCTCGGCATTCAACACCATAGTACCCTCCAAGCTCGTCATCAAGCTCGAGACCCTGGGTCTCGACCCCGCCCTGTGCAACTGGGTACTGGACTTCCTGACGGGCCGCCCCCAGGTGGTGAGGGTAGGCAACAACATCTCCTCCCCGCTGATCCTCAACACTGGGGCCCCACAAGGTTGCGTTCTGAGCCCTCTCCTGTACTCCCTGTTCACCCACGACTGCGTGGCCACGCACGCCTCCAACTCAATCATCAAGTTTGCGGACGACACAACAGTGGTAGGCTTGATTACCAACAACGATGAGACGGCCTACAGGGAGGAGGTGAGGGCCCTCGGAGTGTGGTGTCAGGAAAACAACCTCACACTCAACGTCAACAAAACTAAGGAGATGATTGTGGACTTCAGGAAACAGCAGAGGGAACACCCCCCTATCCACATCGATGGAACAGTAGTGGAGAGGGTAGCAAGTTTTAAGTTCCTCGGCATACACATCACAGACAAACTGAATTGGTCCACTCACACAGACAGCATCGTGAAGAAGGCGCAGCAGCGCCTCTTCAACCTCAGGAGGCTGAAGAAATTCGGCTTGTCACCAAAAGCACTCACAAACTTCTACAGATGCACAATCGAGAGCATCCTGGCGGGCTGTATCACCGCCTGGTATGGCAACTGCACCGCCCTCAACCGTAAGGCTCTCCAGAGGGTAGTGAGGTCTGCACAACGCATCACCGGGGGCAAACTACCTGCCCTCCAGGACACCTACACCACCCGATGTCACAGGAAGGCCATAAAGATCATCAAGGACATCAACCACCCGAGCCACTGCCTGTTCACCCCGCTATCATCCAGAAGGCGAGGTCAGTACAGGTGCATCAAA
This sequence comes from Oncorhynchus clarkii lewisi, assembly GCF_045791955.1. NCBI lineage: Eukaryota > Metazoa > Chordata > Actinopteri > Salmoniformes > Salmonidae > Oncorhynchus > Oncorhynchus clarkii. The sequence continues at coordinate 22,890 of NW_027257944.1, forward strand.
GCTGGGACCGAGAGACTGAAAAACAGCTTCTATCTCAAGGCCATCAGACTGTTAAACAGCCACCACTAACACTGAGTGGCTGCTGCCAACACACTGACACTGACTCAACTCCAGCCACTTTAATAATGGGAATTGATGGGAAATGATGTAAATATATCACTAGCCACTTTAAACAATGCTACCTTATATAAATGTTACTTACCCTACATTATTCATCTCATACGCATACGTATATACTGTACTCTATATCATCGACGGTATCCTTATGTAATACATGTATCACTAGCCACTTTATACTATACTATGCCACTTTGTTTACATACTCATCTCATTTGTACATACTGTACCCGATACCATCTACTGTATCTTGCCTATGCTGCTCTGTACCATCACTCATTCATATATCCTTATGTACATATTCTTTATCCCCTTACACTGTGTACAAGACAGTAGTTTTGGAATTGTTAGTTAGATTACTTGTTATTACTGCATTGTCGGAACTAGAAGCACAAGCATTTCGCTACACTCGCATTAACATCTGCTAACCATGTGTATGTGACAAATAAAATTTGATTTGATTTGATTTGATAGTCTGTCTATAACCAGCCTGAGGAGGTCTATAACCAGCCTGAGGAGGTCTATATCCAGCCTGAGGAGGTCTATAACTCCATTAGGTTGAATGTGATAGTCTGTCTATAACCAGCCTGAGGAGGTCTATAACCAGCCCAAGGAGGTCTATAACCAGCCTGAGGAGGCTATATCCAACCTGAGGAGGTCTATAACCAGCCTGAGGAGGTCTATAACCAGCCTGAGGATGTCTATAACTCCATTCCTATTCTATTCACAGTTTAGAGACATTGATCTAATTGGAAATGAGCTATAATCAGGCTGGTTAACATGATGCATGTCTGTTGAATTTGGAAAAATCCACTCGCACTCGGCCCCGCCCCACCTACTCAGCCAATCAGGAGCCGCTACTGCGTAACATTTGCTAAACGCTACGTGCTAAATAGTATGCAACGATGAGTGCATAGTATGCAATTGAAGTATGTAGTACACTGGTATGGGTATTCAGAGCTCCCTCTCTCTCCTCCTTCTCTCCTCTCGTTCTCTCCACTGTTCCCTCTGCCGGTCACTTCCCTCTCATCACCTGCAGTGGGCGGAGTCGTGACTGAGAGCTGTGCTCTGGTTGGCTAAGCTGGAAAGAGGCTGCAGCGACAGACCCACAGCATCCTCTACTCTCGCTTTCTCCCTCTCTCCTTTTCGCTCATCCCGCCACCCTTCTCTCTCTCTCTCTCTCTCTCTCTCTTTCTCTCTCTCTCTCTCTCTCTCTCTCTCCTTTCCTCTCCACACAGAGACACACGTGCCCCTGCCTGCCTGCCTGCTCAGTGACACTGCAGTACAGAGGACATAGCAGCAGCAGACAGACAGACAGGCAGAGAGGCACGCAGGCAGACCGACACGCAGGCAGAGAGACAGGCAGGCAAAACAAGCCGACAGGCAGAACGTAGGAAGGTGTGTCGAGGCCTTGTCTCCTCTTCCTCTTCCTGTTCTCCTGCGCTCTCCTTCAAGGACTTCCACACTCTGAGACCAAGAACTACTACTGCTACAATTCCTGTTCCTTTTTGTTACCAAGGAAATACTCCTGCTACTACTACTACTGCTACAGTTCCTGTTTGTTACCAAGGAAATACTCCTGCTACTACTGCTACAGTTCCTGTTTGTTACCAAGGAAATACTCTTGCTACTACTGCTACAATTCCTGTTCCGGTTTGTTACCAAGGAAATACTTCTGCTGCTACAATTCCTGTTCCGGTTTGTTACCAAGGAAATACTCCTGCTACTACTGCTACAGTTACTGTTCCTGTTTGTTACCAAGGAAATACTTCTGCTACTACTGCTACAATTCCTGTTCCTGTTTGTTACCAAGGAAATACTCCTGCTACTACTACTACAATTCCTGTTCCTGTTCCTGTTTGTTACCAAGGAAATACTCCTGCTACAACTGCTACAATTCCTGTTCCTGTTTGTTACCAAGGAAATACTCCTGCTATACTACTACAATTCCTGTTCCTGTTCCTGTTTGTTACCAAGGAAATACTGCAGCGCAGTGGATATTATCACGCACACGGAGGAGTGCTACTCTCTCCCTCTCTTTCTTTCACACAGTCACAGGCAGACAAATGGACGACTCTCTCTAACAGCGTATCAGTGGATTTCTCATTGTTTCGGGACTTCTCTTGCTGGCCTGGTGTGTGTAGTGGTGTGTGTAGTGGTGTGTGTAGTGGTGTGTGTAGTGGTGTGTGTAGTGGTGTGTGTAGTGGTGTGTGTAGTGGTGTGTGTAGTGTGTGTGTAGTGTGTGTTTTTATCAGAGGTCACGCCGCGTGCTGTGGGAGTGTGTGTGGGCGAGCCACCTTCTCTCAGGTCCCCTCCCCTCTCATCCTTTTCTACCTAATCTCTCTCTCTCTCTCTCTCTCTCTCTCTCTCTCTCTCTCTCTCTCTCTCTCTCTCTCTCTCCACCCCCCTCTCCTATTCACCCTTCTCTCCCTCTCCACACCTCACCAAACTCCTTCCCTCTCTTCCCCCTCTCTCTCTCTCCATCCTCACCACACCTCTCCCTCTCTTCCCTCTATCCTCTCTATTCCTCCGCCCCTCCATATCCCACGATGCCTTGCCCCAGGCCACTGCGCTAGGCCCCAGCAGTATGGGCAGAGCCTGGGAGGGGAGAGAGAGCTCTGATTGGTCCAGGTCGGGTCCCCTTTCCTTTGCTTCCAATGGGGGAGGACACCGAGAGCTCCAAAGTCAACCACAACTTCCTGCGAGACTACGTCACCGAAGGTAGGCTTATAACACCTTTTTTTTTTTACCTTAAGTAGGTTTATAACACCTCTGTTATCTTAAGTATGTCTATAACACCTCTGTCACCATATGTAGGTTTATAATATCACTATGTTACCTTACATAGGTTTATAATAGCTCTATGTCACCTTAAGTAGGCTCATAACACATTTTTTATCTTAAGTAGGTTTATAACACCTCTGTTATCTTAAGTAGGTTTATAACAATTCTGTTATCTTAAGTAGGTTTATAACACTTCGGTTATCTTAAGTAGGTTTATAACACCTCTGTTATCTTAAGTAGGTTTATAACACCTCTGTTATCTTAAGTAGGTTTATAACGGCTCTATGTCACCTTAAGTAGGTTTATAACGTCTCTATGTCACCTTAAGTAGGTTTATAATACCACTATATAATCAAAGCTTATAATACATATATTTTACCTTAAGTAGGTCTACAATGGCTCTATGTCACATTAGGTAGGTTTATAATACCTCTATGTTAGATTAAGTTTGCGTATTATAACTCTGTCAAGTTACGTAGACCTAGAGCGCCACTTAGTTTCTGAAGGTAGGCTTCCAACATATCTCTGTTACCGAAGGTAGGCTTCAAACATATCTCTGTTACCGAAGGTAAGCTTCCAACACATCTCTGTTACCGAAGGTAGGCTTCCAACACATCTCTGTTACCGAAGGTAGGCTTCCAACACATCTCTGTTACCGAAGGTAGGCTTACAATATATCTCTGTTACCGAAGGTAGGCTTCCAATATATCGCTGTTACCGAAGGTAGGCTTCCAATATATCTCTGTTACCGAAGGTAGGCTTCCAACACATCTCTGTTACCGAAGGTAGGCTTCCAACATATCTCTGTTACCGAAGGTAGGCTTCCAACATATCTCTGTTACCGAAGGTAGGCTTCCAACACATCTCTGTTACCGAAGGTAGGCTTATAGCATATCTCTGTTACCGAAGGTAGGCTTCCAATATATCTCTGTTACCGAAGGTAGGCTTCCAACACATCTCTGTTACCGAAGGTAGGCTTCCAACATATCTCTGTTACCGAAGGTAGGCTTCCAACACATCTCTGTTACCGAAGGTAGGCTTCCAACATATCTCTGTTACCGAAGGTAGGCTTCCAACACATCTCTGTTACCGAAGGTAGGCTTCCAATATATCGCTGTTACCGAAGGTAGGCTTATTACATATCTCTGTTACCGAAGGTAGGCTTCCAATATATCTCTGTTACCGAAGGTAGGCTTCCAACACATCTCTGTTACCGAAGGTAGGCTTCCAACATATCTCTGTTACCGAAGGTAGGCTTCCAACACATCTCTGTTACCGAAGGTAGGCTTCCAACATATCTCTGTTACCGAAGGTAGGCTTCCAACACATCTCTGTTACCGAAGGTAGGCTTCCAATATATCGCTGTTACCGAAGGTAGGCTTATTACATATCTCTGTTACCGAAGGTAGGCTTCCAATATATCTCTGTTACCGAAGGTAGGCTTACAACACATCAATTTAGGTAGGTTTATAATACCTCTCTGTCCTCTTAGGTACACTTATAATGTAGGCGTACAACGGCACTACATGACAAAAGATAGGCCTACAACCAGTTTAGAATCAGAGATGTTTGTTTGAGAGAGAGAGAGAGAGTTAAGGGTTCAGAGCTGGACTCCTCCATGTTGCTGGCTGTCTCTGAACGTACATTATTAAGGACATTACCAGATCTAGAGGTAATGTCCTTAAAACTGAGCCCAGAATAGACCTGCTTGTTGAAGCTTCACCTCTCATTAGGACTGTGTGTGTTTTCTAGTCTACATCTGTGTGATGTGTGATCAATCAGTTTATTCCAGTTCAGAATGAAAATTGTTTATTGTATTTTAGCAGCAAACAGTTCCAAACTAGACAGATATGTAAGAGTGTTTTTAATGGGGGGGGGGGGGGGGGGGGGGAAATAAACACAAATATATATTCACATGAATACTTAATTGCAGTTTTATTTGTTTTGGTCTATATTGAATTTGTTTTAGGCATAAGGTCATAAAAATGTACCAATATTTACATATAGTTGCATATTTTCCTGACGTTACGTCCGAGGAAAACACAACATTTCTAAATTGGGCTGAAAAACTTTAAGAACCCCAGTGGTTCTGATCCCTTATGGGGTAGTAACAGTAGGATGCTGACTCAGTGGTTCTGAACCCTTATGGGGTAGTAACAGTAGGATGCTGACTCAGTGGTTCTGAACCCTGATGGGGTAGTAACAGTATGATAGTAGGATGCTGACTCAGTGGTTCTGAACCCTTATGGGGTAGTAACAGTATGATAGTAGGATGCTGACTCAGTGGTTCTGATCCCTTATGGGTTAGTAACGGTAGGATGCTGACCCAGTGGTTCTGAACCCTTATGGGGTAGTAACAGTAGGATGCTGACTCAGGGGTTCTGAACCCTTATGGGGTAGTAACAGTAGGATGCTGACTCAGGGGTTCTGAACCCTTATGGGGTAGTAACAGTAGGATGCTGACTCAGTGGTTCTGATCCCTTATGGGGTAGTAACAGTAGGATGCTGACTCAGTGGTTCTGATCCCCTGCCTAATGGGGTAGTACCGGTATGATAGTAGGATGCTGACTCAGTGGTTCTGATCCCTTATGGGTTAGTACCGGTATGATAGTAGGATGCTGACTCAGTGGTTCTGAACCCCTGCCTAATGGGGTAGTACCGGTATGATAGTAGGATGCTGACTCAGTGGTTCTGAACCCTTATGGGGTAGTACCGGTATGATAGTAGGATGCTGACTCAGTGGTTCTGATCCCCTGCCTAATGGGGTAGTACCGGTATGATAGTAGGATGCTGACTCAGTGGTTCTGATCCCTTATGGGGTAGTACCGGTATGATAGTAGGATGCTGACTCAGTGGTTCTGAACCCTTATGGGGTAGTAACAGAATGATAGTAGGATGCTGACTCAGTGGTTCTGAACCCTTATGGGGTAGTAACAGTAGGATGCTGACTCAGTGGTTCTGAACCCTTATGGGGTAGTAACAGTATGATAGTAGGATGCTGACTCAGTGGTTCTGAACCCTTATGGGGTAGTAACAGTAGGATGCTGACTCAGGGGTTCTGATCCCTTATGGGGTAGTAACAGTAGGATGCTGACTCAGGGGTTCTGAACCCTTATGGGGTAGTAACAGTAGGATGCTGACTCAGTGGTTCTGATCCCTTATGGGGTAGTAACAGTAGGATGCTGACTCAGTGGTTCTGATCCCCTGCCTAATGGGGTAGTACCGGTATGATAGTAGGATGCTGACTCAGTGGTTCTGATCCCTTATGGGGTAGTACCGGTATGATAGTAGGATGCTGACTCAGTGGTTCTGAACCCCTGCCTAATGGGGTAGTACCGGTATGATAGTAGGATGCTGACTCAGTGGTTCTGAACCCTTATGGGGTAGTACCGGTATGATAGTAGGATGCTGACTCAGTGGTTCTGATCCCCTGCCTAATGGGGTAGTACCGGTATGATAGTAGGATGCTGACTCAGTGGTTCTGATCCCTTATGGGGTAGTACTGGTATGATAGTAGGATGCTGACTCAGTGGTTCTGAACCCTTATGGGGTAGTAACAGAATGATAGTAGGATGCTGACTCAGTGGTTCTGAACCCTTATGGGGTAGTAAAAGTAGGATGCTGACTCAGTGGTTCTGAACCCTTATGGGGTAGTAACAGTATGATAGTAGGATGCTGACTCAGTGGTTCTGAACCCTTATGGGGTAGTAACAGTAGGATGCAGACTCAGTGGTTCTGAACCCTTATGGGGTAGTAACAGTAGGATGCTGACTCAGTGGTTCTGAACCCTTATGGGGTAGTAACGGTATGATAGTAGGATGCTGACTCAGTGGTTCTGAACCCTTATGGGGTAGTAACGGTATGATGTTGACTCAGGGGTTCTGATCCCTTATGGGGTAGTAACAGTATGATGTTGACTCAGGGGTTCTGATCCCTTATGGGGTAGTCCCGGTATGATGGTAGGATGCCGACTCAGTGGTTCTGATCCCTTATGGGGTAGTACCGGTATGATGGTAGGATGCTGACTCAGTGGTTCTGATCCCTTATGGGGTAGTAACAGTAGGATGCTGACTCAGTGGTTCTGAACCCTTATGGGGTAGTAACAGTAGGATGCTGACTCAGTGGTTCTGAACCCTTATGGGGTAGTAACAGTATGATAGTAGGATGCTGACTCAGTGGTTCTGAACCCTTATGGGGTAGTAACAGTATGATAGTAGGATGCTGACTCAGTGGTTCTGAACCCTTATGGGGTAGTAACAGTATGATGCTGACTCAGTGGTTCTAAACCCTTATGGGGTAGTAACAGTATGATGGTAGGATGCTGACTCAGTGGTTCTGATCCCTTATGGGGTAGTAACAGTAGGATGCTGACTCAGTGGTTCTAATCCCTTATGGGGTAGTAACAGTAGGATGCTGACTCAGTGGTTCTGAACCCTTATGGGGTAGTAACAGTATGATAGTAGGATGCTGACTCAGTGGTTCTGAACCCTTATGGGGTAGTAACAGTAGGATGCTGACTCAGTGGTTCTAAACCCTTATGGGGTAGTAACAGTAGGATGCTGACTCAGTGGTTCTGAACCCTTATGGGGTAGTAACAGTATGATGCTGACTCAGTGGTTCTAAACCCTTATGGGGTAGTAACAGTATGATGGTAGGATGCTGACTCAGTGGTTCTGATCCCTTATGGGGTAGTAACAGTAGGATGCTGACTCAGTGGTTCTAATCCCTTATGGGGTAGTAACAGTAGGATGCTGACTCAGTGGTTCTGAACCCTTATGGGGTAGTAACAGTATGATAGTAGGATGCTGACTCAGTGGTTCTGAATCCTTATGGGGTAGTAACAGTAGGATGCTGACTCAGTGGTTCTAAACCCTTATGGGGTAGTAACAGTAGGATGCTGACTCAGTGGTTCTGAACCCTTATGGGGTAGTAACAGTATGATGCTGACTCAGTGGTTCTAAACCCTTATGGGGTAGTAACAGTATGATGGTAGGATGCTGACTCAGTGGTTCTGATCCCTTATGGGGTAGTAACAGTAGGATGCTGACTCAGTGGTTCTAAACCCTTATGGGATAGTAACAGTAGGATGCTGACTCAGTGGTTCTGAACCCTTATGGGGTAGTAACAGTATGATGCTGACTCAGTGCTTCTAAACCCTTACGGGGTAGTAACAGTATGATAGTAGGATGCTGAGTCAGTGGTTCTGAACCCTTATGGGGTAGTAACAGTATGAAACTAGGATGCTGACTCAGTGGTTCTGATCCCTTATGGGGTAGTAACAGTAGGATGCTGACTCAGTGGTTCTGAACCTTTATGGGGTAGTAACAGTATGATAGTAGGATGCTGACTCAGTGGTTCTGAACCCTTATGGGGTAGTAACAGTAGGATGCTGACTCAGTGGTTCTGAACCCTTATGGGGTAGTAACAGTAGGATGCTGACTCAGTGGTTCTGAACCCTTATGGGGTAGTAACAGTATGATAGTAGGATGCTGACTCAGTGGTTCTGAACCCTTATGGGGTAGAAACAGTAGGATGCTGACTCAGTGGTTCTAAACCCTTATGGGGTAGTAACAGTAGGATGCTGACTCAGTGGTTCTGAACCCTTATGGGGTAGTAACAGTAGGATGCTGACTCAGTGGTTCTGAACCCTTATGGGGTAGTAACAGTATGATGGTAGGATGCTGACTCAGTGGTTCTAAACCCTTATGGGGTAGTAACAGTATGATGGTAGGATGCTGACTCAGTGGTTCTGATCCCTTATGGGGTAGTAACAGTAGGATGCTGACTCAGTGGTTCTAAAACCTTATGGGGTAGTAACAGTAGGATGCTGACTCAGTGGTTCTGAACCCTTATGGGGTAGTAACAGTATGATGCTGACTCAGTGGTTCTAAACCCTTATGGGGTAGTAACAGTATGATAGTAGGATGCTGAGTCAGTGGTTCTGAACCCTTATGGGGTAGTAACAGAATGATAGTAGGATGCTGACTCAGTGGTTCTGAACCCTGATGGGGTAGTAACAGTATGATAGTAGGATGCTGACTCAGTGGTTCTGAACCCTTATGGGGTAGTAACAGAATGATAGTAGGATGCTGACTCAGTGGTTCTGAACCCTTATGGGGTAGTAACAGAATGATAGTAGGATGCTGAGTCAGTGGTTCTGAACCCTGATGGGGTAGTAACAGTATGATAGTAGGATGCTGACTCAGTGGTTCTGAACCCTTATGGGGTAGTAACAGAATGATAGTAGGATGCTGACTCAGTAGTTCTGAACCCTTATGGGGTAGTAACAGAATGATAGTAGGATGCTGACTCAGTGGTTCTGAACCCTTATGGGGTAGTAACAGTAGGATGCTGACTCAGTGGTTCTGAACCCTTATGGGGTAGTAACAGAATGATAGTAGGATGCTGACACTGACAATATTTTCCTCTGATGTTACAGAAACTGATACTGTATTGATCTCTCTCTCTCTCTCTCTCTCTCTCTCTCTCTCTCTCTCTCTCTCTACCCCCTTCCTCCCTCCCTCTCTCCTAGCTGATGTAATCTCTACAGTGGAGTTCAACCACACAGGAGATCTGCTGGCTACGGGGGACAAGGGAGGCAGAGTCGTCGTCTTCCAGAGAGAGACCGTGGTTGGTCACAAGGTGGTCATAGAGTGGTCATAGAATGGTATTAGTGGTCATAGAGGGGTCACAAGGTGCTCATAGAATTG
>NW_027257944.1:35000-70000 GCF_045791955.1 Oncorhynchus clarkii lewisi
GAAGAGCCTGGAGATCGAGGAGAAGATCAACAAGATACGATGGCTGCCTCAACAGAACGCCGCCCACTTCCTGCTCTCCACCAACGGTGAGTAGACTAACTACCCATAATCCTCCTCTCTACCAACGATGAGTGGACTAACTACCCATAATCCTTATCTCCACCAACGGTGAGTAGATTAACTACCCATAATCCTCCTCTCCACCAAAGGTGAGTAGACTAACTACCCATAATCCTCCTCTCCACCAACGGTGAGAAGACTATACTACCCATAGTCCTCCTCTATCAGAATACTACCCATAGTCCTCTATCAGAACACTACCCATAGTCCTCCTCTATCAGAATACTACCCATAGTCCTCCTCTATCAGAATACTACCCATAGTCCTCTATCAGAACACTACCCATAGTCCTCCTCTATCAGAATACTACCCATAGTCCTCTATAAGAACACTACCCATAGTCCTCTATCAGAACACTACCCATAGTCCTCTATCAGAATACTACCAATAGTCCTCCTCTATCAGAACACTACCCATAGTCCTCTATCAGAACACTACCCATAGTCCTCCTCTATCAGAACACTACCCATAGTCCTCCTCTATCAGAACACTACCCATAGTCCTCCTCTATCAGAATACTATCCATAATCTTCCTTTCCATCAACTGTGAGTAGACCACACTACCCACAATTCCGCTTTTCCACCAACAGTCAGTAGACTACACAACCCATAATCCTCCCCTAGCAGAAGACTACCAATAATTCCTCCTTTCCACAAACAGTGAGTTGACTACATTTCCCATAATCCTTCTTGCCACAAACTGTCAGTTGACCTCACTACCTGTAATCCTACTCTCAACAAACGATCAGTTGAGTTGATTACCAAAATCGTTCCCTAATAGAACACTGAGAATGGTAAATAAACTTCATGACCCATAATTCCCACTTCCTGCTCAACGCAAACTCACACATTAACTTGCATTCGCTACCATCAACATTCAGAAAAGAGGGAGACTATATTATATTTCAAAATATATTATATTTAAATATTGTGCAACATCTTATAGTTGTGAATGTCCACTCCTCTCCTGGTGTTAATAAATGAAAAGAAGGAAACTGAATCGTTGACAGATGTTTCCTCCAGATTATATCATGACCCTGAAACTCTAACACAGATAAGAGCATGGTCAACCAGCCAGACTTGGTCTCAAACATTATCTCTGTGTGTGTGTCTGTGTCTGTGTGTGTGTGTGTGTTTGTGGTGTGTTTGTTTGTTGTGTGTGTGGTGTGTGTGTGTTTGTGTGTGTGTGTGGTGTGTGTGTGTGTGTTTGTTGTGTGTGTGTGTCTGTGTGTGTGTGTGTGTGTCAGATAAGACCATCAAGCTGTGGAAGGTGAGTGAGCGAGACAAGCAACCGGAGGGCTACAACCTGAAAGATGAGGAGGGCAGGGTGAAGGACATATCTACAGTCACATCACTACAGGTATACACACACACACACACACACACACACACACACACACACACACACACACACACAGACAAACTCTTGTTTTGTCCCTCATTCAGCCCATACCCTGGTCCCTAACCCTCCCTCTCTCTCACTCCCCCCTCCCGCCCTCCCTCCCTCTGTCCCTCTCTCTCTCCCACCTCCCTCCCTCCCTCCATCCCTCTCCCCCCACTCCCCCCCCTCCCCTCCCTCCCTCCCTCTCTCTCTCCCACCCCTCTCTCCCCCTACCTCCCTCCCTAACCCCTCCCTCCCTCTCTCTCTCCCACCCCTCTCTCCCTCCCACCTCCCTCCCTTCCCTCCCTCTCTCCCTCCCTCCGTCCCTCTCTCTCCCACCCCTCTCTCACTCCCCCAACCCCCTCTCTCTCTCTCTCTCTCTCTCTCTCTCTCTCTCTCTCTCTCCCTCCCTCCCTCCCTCCCTCCCTCCCTTCCCCCTCTCTCCCTCCCTCCCTCCCTCCCAGGTTCCTGTGTTGAGACCTACAGACCTGATGGTGGAGGTACGTCCTAGGAGGGTGTTCTCCAATGGTCATACCTACCATGTTAACTCCATATCGGTCAACAGTGACGGAGAGACCTACCTGTCAGCTGATGACCTGAGGATCAACATGTGGCATCTGGGGATCACAGACCGCAGCTTCAGTATCCTTCACTGGGAGAGGGACACACACACACACATGTACAGAGACATACACACATGCACGCACACACACACAGTTGTGGAGACCCACACACACAAACAGGAAAGCAGACACACACACACACACACATACACACACACACAGGGAAGCAGACATACACACACACACATGATTTAGGTGCTGGACCGGTACTGTTTATATTGAGGTAGTGGACCGGTACTGTTTATATTGAGGTAGTGGCCCGGTACTGTTTATATTGAGGTAGTGGCCCGGTACTGTTCATATTGAGGTAGTGGCCCGGTACTGTTTATATTGAGGTGCTGGATCGGTACTGTTTATATTGAGGTAGTGGCCCGGTACTGTTTATATTGAGGTGCTGGATCGGTACTGTTTATATTGAGGTAGTGGCCTGGTACTGTTTATATTGAGGTAGTGGCCTGGTACTGTTTATATTGAGGTAGTGGCCCAGTACTGTTTATATTGAGGTAGTGGCCCGGTACTGTTTATATTGAGGTAGTGGCCCGGTACTGTTTATATTGAGGTAGTGGCCCGGTACTGTTTATATTGAGGTAGTGGCCCGGTACTGTTTATATTGAGGTAGTGGCCTGGTACTGTTTATATTGAGGTAGTGGCCCGGTACTGTTTATATTGAGGTGCTGGCCCGGTACTGTTTATATTGAGGTACTGGCCCGGTACTGTTTATATTGAGGTGCTGGATCGGTACTGTTTATATTGAGGTAGTGGCCCGGTACTGTTTATATTGAGGTAGTGGCCCGGTACTGTTTATATTGAGGTAGTGGCCTGGTACTGTTGATATTGAGGTAGTGGCCCGGTACTGTTTATATTGAGGTAGTGGCCCGGTACTGTTTATATTGAGGTAGTGGCCCGGTACTGTTTATATTGAGGTAGTGGCCTGGTACTGTTTATATTGAGGTAGTGACCCGGTACTGTTTATATTGAGGTAGTGGACCGGTACTGTTTATATTGAGGTAGTGGACCGGTACTGTTTATATTGAGGTAGTGGCCCGGTACTGTTTATATTGAGGTAGTGGCCCGGTACTGTTTATATTGAGGTAGTGGCCCAGTACTGTTTATATTGAGGTAGTGGACCAGTACTGTTTATATTGAGGTGCTGGCCCGGTACTGTTTATATTGAGGTAGTGGCCCGGTACTGTTTATATTGAGGTGCTGGCCCGGTACTGTTTATATTGAGGTGCTGGACCAGTACTGTTTATATTGAGGTGCTGGCCCGGTACTGTTTATATTGAGGTGCTGGACCAGTACTGTTTATATTGAGGTGCTGGCCCGGTACTGTTTATATTGAGGTAGTGGACCAGTACTGTTTATATTGAGGTGCTGGCCCGGTACTGTTTATATTGAGGTGCTGGACCAGTACTGTTTATATTGAGGTGCTGGCCCGGTACTGTTTATATTGAGGTAGTGGCCCGGTACTGTTTATATTGAGGTAGTGGCCCGGTACTGTTTATATTGAGGTAGTGGCCCGGTACTGTTTATATTGAGGTAGTGGCCCAGTACTGTTTATATTGAGGTAGTGGACCAGTACTGTTTATATTGAGGTGCTGGAGCTCCACAATACTTTTAATCTGATATTCAAAAAGAGGAACAGGAAGTAGAACATTTGAGGTGCCGGAACTCAGCTCTGTTGAGCTCCTTCCCAATCCCAGACTCTATATGGCTCTGTGCCAGTCTTCCTTCCCAATCACTGACTCTCTATGGCTCTGTGCCAGTCTTCCTGTTCAATCACAGACTCTATATGGCTCTGTGCCAGTCTTCCTGTTCAATCACAGACTCTATATGGCTCTGTGCCAGTCTTCCTGTTCAATCACAGACTCTATATGGCTCTGTGCCAGTCTTCCTGTTCAATCACAGACTCTATATGGCTCTGTGCCAGTCTTCCTGCCCAATCACATACTCTATATGGCTCTGTGCCAGTCTGGGTAGGAATGTACATGTGTAAAATCTTAATTTGACGCAGTTTGATACAGCAGGAAAATAATCCTGCAGTAACAGAAAATGTTTCGGGGTGTCAGGTAGCCTAGTGGTTAGAGCGCTGGGCCAATTACCAAAAGGGTTGCTAGATCTGTACGCTTGTTTACTCCATGTGTAACTCTGTGTTGTTGTCTGTGTCACACTGCTTTGCTTTATCTTGTCCAGGTCACAGTTGTAAATGAGAACTTGTTTTTAACTGGCCGACCTGGTTAAATAAAGGTGAAATAAAGAAATTAAATATGAAATATATAAAATCCCCGATCTGACAAGGAATAAATCTGTCGTTCTGTCCCTGAACAAGGCAGTTAACCCACTGTTTCCCCGGTAGACCGTCATTGTAAAAAATAATTTGTTGTTAACTGACTTGTCTACCTTTAAATAAATGTTACATAAAAAAACCCCATAAAAACAACATTTGAATTATTATATGGATTATAATTATTGGACATGTTTGGTTGATCAATTTTTCTTAAAAGGAGATTTCAAGTTTGACGTTTCAAAGTGGAAATGACAAACGTGTGGGAACCTTTTAAACGTCAAATACACGACAAGATTAAAATGTCCTTCACTCAAGGTGATCAAATTACGCTCCTCCATCTGTAGGCTGTAGTGTTTAAACAGTTCAGTACCAGAGACCCAGTCGTTCATTCTGTCTGTTCAGTTGTTCTGCAACAAGGTGATCAAATTACGCTCCTCCATCTGTAGGCTGCAGTGTTTAAACAGTTCAGTACCAGAGACCCAGTCGTTCATTCTGTCTGTTCAGTTGTTCTGCAACAAGGTGATCAAATTACTCTCCTCCATCTGTAGGCTGTAGTGTTTAAACAGTTCAGTACCAGAGACCCAGTCGTTCATTCTGTCTGTTCAGTTGTTCTGCAACAAGGTGATCAAATTACGCTCCTCCATCTGTAGGCTGCAGTGTTTAAACAGTTCAGTACCAGAGACCCAGTCGTTCATTCTGTCTGTTCAGTTGTTCTGCAACAAGGTGATCAAATGACGCTCCTCCATCTGTAGGCTGTAGTGTTTATACAGTTCAGTACCAGAGACCCAGTCGTTCATTCTGTCTGTTCAGTTGTTCTGCAACAAGGTGATCAAATTACGCTCCTCCATCTGTAGGCTGTAGTGTTTATACAGTTCAGTACCAGAGACCCAGTCGTTCATTCTGTCTGTTCAGTTGTTCTGCAACAAGGTGATCAAATGACGCTCCTCCATCTGTAGGCAGTAGTGTTTATACAGTTCAGTACCAGAGACCCAGTCGTTCATTCTGTCTGTTCAGTTGTTCTGCAACAAGGTGATCAAATGACGCTCCTCCATCTGTAGGCTGTAGTGTTTAAACAGGCTCTATCATAACAGGACCCTGACCTAGAAAACATCTACAGAGAAGTTTAAATAATTCACTCAGTGTCAACTCCCTACTCTCTACTCTCTACTCCACTAAGACACACGGGGCTCGCTGCAAATAGAATGTGTGTGTGTGTGTGTGTGTGTGTGTTCGCGCTCGTACATGTGTGTGTGCGTGTGACAGGGTTGATTAAGTTCAGTAGCTGAGGCTAAAAACAATCTCTGCATATTCATAGTGTGTCTGTGTACTATGAGGTGACCGTTAGTCAGGCTAGCTACAACCACGACATCCATCTACTGTACAGTTAGTCAGGCTAGCTACAACCACCACATCCATCTACTGTACAGCTAATCAGGCTAGCTACAACCACAACATCCATCTACTGTACAGCTAATCAGGCTAGCTACAACCACCACATCCATCTACTGTACCGTTAATCAGGCTACTACTGTACAGTTAATCAGGCTACTACTGTACAGCTAATCAGGCTAGCTACAACCACCACATCCATCTACTGTACAGCTAATCAGGCTAGCTACAACCACCACATCCATCTACTGTACCGTTAATCAGGCTAGCTACAATCTCCACATCCATCTACTGTACAGTTAATCAGGCTAGCTACAACCACTACATCCATCTACTGTACAGCTAATCAGGATAATTCTGTACAGTTAATCAGGCTAGCTACAACCACCACATCCATCTACTGTACAGTTAATCAGGCTACTACTGTACAGTTAATCAGGCTACTACTGTACAGTTAATCAGGCTAGCTACAACCACCACATCCTGCTACTGTACAGTTAATCAGGCTAGCTACAACCACCACATCCATCTACTGTACAGCTAATCAGGCTAGCTACAACCACCACATCCATCTACTGTACAGTTAATCAGGCTAGCTACAACCACTACATCCATCTACTGTACAGTTAATCAGGCTAGCTACAACCACCACATCCATCTACTGTACAGTTAATCAGGCTAGCTACAACCACCACATCCTTCTACTGTACAGTTAATCAGGCTAGCTACAACCACCACATCCATCTACTGTACAGTTAATCAGGCTAGCTACAACCACCACATCCTTCTACTGTACAGTTAATCAGGCTAGCTACAACCACCACAGCCATCTACTGTACCGTTAATCAGGCTAGCTACAACCACCACATCCATCTACTGTACCGTTAATCAGGCTAGCTACAACCACCACATCCATCTACTGTACAGTTAATCAGGCTACTACTGTACAGTTAATCAAGCTAGAGTTAATCAGGCTACTACTGTACAGTTAATCAGGCTAGCTGCAACCACCACATCCTTCTACTGTACAGTTAATCAGGCTAGCTACAACCACCACATCCATCTACTGTACAGTTAATCAGGCTAGCTACAACCACCACATCCTTCTACTGTACAGTTAATCAGGCTAGCTACAACCACCACAGCCATCTACTGTACCGTTAATCAGGCTAGCTACAACCACCACATCCATCTACTGTACCGTTAATCAGGCTAGCTACAACCACCACATCCATCTACTGTACAGTTAATCAGGCTACTACTGTACAGTTAATCAAGCTAGAGTTAATCAGGCTACTACTGTACAGTTAATCAGGCTAGCTACAACCACTACATCCATCTACTGTACAGTTAATCAGGCTAGCTACAACCACTACATCCATCTACCGTACAGTTAATCAGGCTAGCTACAACCTCCACATCCATCTACTGTACAGTTAATCAGGCTAGCTACAACCACCACATCCATCTACTGTACAGTTAATCAGGCTAGCTACAACCACCACATCCATCTACTGTACAGTTAATCAGGCTAGCTACAACCACCACATCCATCTACTGTACAGTTAATCAGACTAGCTACAACCACCGCATCCATCTACTGTACCGTTAATCAGGCTACTACTGTACAGTTAATCAGGCTAGCTACAACCACTACATCCATCTACCGTACAGTTAATCAGGCTAGCTACAACCACCACATCCATCTACTGTACAGTTAATCAGGCTAGCTACAACCACCTCATCCATCTACTGTACAGTTAGTCAGGCTAGCTACAACCACCGCATCCATCTACTGTACCGTTAATCAGGCTAGCTACAACCACCACATCCATCTACTGTACAGCTAATCAGGCTAGCTACAACCTCCACATCCATCTACTGTACAGTTAATCAAGCTACTACTGTACAGTTAATCAGGCTAGCTACAACCACTACATCCTTCTACTGTACAGTTAATCAGGCTACTACTGTACAGTTAATCAGGCTAGCTACAACCACTACATCCATCTACTGTACAGTTAATCAGGCTAGCTACAACCACCACATCCATCTACTGTACAGTTAATCAGGCTAGCTACAATCTCCACATCCATCTACTGTACAGCTAATCAGGCTAGCTACAACCACCACATCCATCTACTCCTCCAGACATATTCTGTGTTGTTCTACCTGAGTATCTCTCCTCCAGACACAGTCCTGTGTTGTTCTACCTGAGTATCTCTCCTCCAGACACAGTCCTGTGTTGTTCTACCTGAGTATCTCTCCTCCAGACACAGTCCTGTGTTGTTCTACCTGAGTATCTCTCCTCCAGACACAGTCCTGTGTTGTTCTACCTGAGTATCTCTCCTCCAGACACAGTCCTGTGTTGTTCTACCTGAGTATCTCTCCTTCAGACATAGTGGACATCAAGCCAGCCAACATGGAGGAGCTAACAGAGGTGATAACAGCAGCAGAGTTTCATCCTCACCACTGTCACCTGTTTGTCTACAGTAGCAGTAAAGGATCTCTACGTCTCTGTGACATGAGGGCCTCGGCACTTTGCGACAAACACACCAAACGTGAGTTGGCTACACACGGGGGGAGATAAAAGCCTTTGCTGTCGGTCTCTAAATCATGTGTATTCGGATCTTACTCTTCGAGGTCCAGAGTACGACTACTGCTGGTTCTGATAATTAATTGCTCCCACATGGTGTCCCAGGTCTAAATCAGTCCTTCATTTTAAATCAGGAGTAGAACTGGCTTCCACCCACATGGTGTCGCAGGTCTAAATCAGTCCTTCATTTTAAATCAGGAGTAGAACTGGCTTCCACCCACATGGTGTCCCAGGTCTAAATCAGTCCTTCATTTTAAATCAGGAGTAGAACTGGCTTCCACCCACATGGTGTCTCAGGTCTAAATCAGTCCTTCATTTTAAATCAGGAGTAGAACTGGCTTCCACCCACATGGTGTCCCAGGTCTAAATCAGTCCTTCATTTTAAATCAGGAGTAGAACTGGCTTCCACCCACATGGTGTCGCAGGTCTAAATCAGTCCTTCATTTAAATCAGGAGTAGAACTGGCTTCCACCCACATGGTGTCGCAGGTCTAAATCAGTCCATCATTTAAATCAGGAGTAGAACTGGCTTCCACCCACATGGTGTCGCAGGTCTAAATCAGTCCTTATTTTTAAATCAGGAGTAGATCTGGAATCAGGTCCAGATTGGAATTTACACCCCCTTATATTGTGATATCCATCTTTCCTCTTCCTAAACTCCTCTCTCATCCCACTCTCCCTTCGTCTCCTCTCCCTCCTCTCTCCGCTCCTCATCTCCTCTCTCCTCGTCTCCTCTCCCTCCTCTCTCCGCTCCTCGCCTCTCCTCCTCGTCTCCTCTCTCCTCCCCCTCTTCTCTCCTCCCCTCGTATCTTCTCTCCTCCTCTCTCCTCCCCCTCTCCTCTCCTCGTCTCCTCATCTCCTCTCTCCTCGTCTCCTCTCCCTCCTCTCTCCTCTCCTCGCCTCTCCTCCTCATCTCCTCTCTTCTCCCCTCTCCCTCTCCTCTCCTCTCCCTCGTCTCCTCTCTCCTCCCCCTCTCCTCCCCTCGTCTCCTCTCTCCTCCCCATCTCCTCTCCTCCCCTCATCTCCTCTCTCCTCCCCCTCTCCCCCCCCTCGTCTCCTCCCCCCCCCCTCGTCTCCTCTCTCTTACTTTAGTCTTTGAGGAACCAGAGGACCCAGGAAGTCGTTCATTCTTCTCTGAGATCGTGTCGTCGGTGTCGGATGTGAAGTTCAGTCACAACGGGCGGTACCTGCTGACCAGGGATTACCTGACGGCCAAGGTGTGGGACTTACACATGGAGAAAGGCCCCGTCGAAACCTACCAGGTCAGCCCGCTAAACAAACACACACACACACACACACTAGGCACACACACTCACACACACACACACACACACACACACACTAGGCACACGCAGAAACACACATGCACACACACACACACACTAGGCACACGCAGAAACACACATGCACACACACACACACACACACACACACACAAACACACGTGCACACACACACACACACACACACACACACACACACACACACACACACTAGGCACACGCAGAAACACACACACACACACACACACTAGGCACACGCAGAAACACACATACATTCACACACTCACGCACGCATGTACACACACATAAATTAAATGAATGCCTTGGAAAAACCTGTCAACACTCTCTCCTGCCCTCTCCCTCTCTCCTGCCCTCTCCCTCTCTCCTGCCCTCTCCCTCTCTCCTGACCTCTCCCTCTCTCCTCCCCCCCCTCCTTTCTCCCATGTCTGTCTCTCTGTAGGTTCATGACTACCTGAGGACTAAGCTGTGCTCTCTGTACGAGAACGACTGCATATTTGACAAGTTCGAGTGTGTCTGGAACAGCTCCGACAGGTGTGTGCGTCTTCGTCTACTCTGAGGCTTTATCC
The DNA here is from genome assembly GCF_045791955.1 of Oncorhynchus clarkii lewisi. Classification (NCBI taxonomy): domain Eukaryota; kingdom Metazoa; phylum Chordata; class Actinopteri; order Salmoniformes; family Salmonidae; genus Oncorhynchus; species Oncorhynchus clarkii. The sequence goes on from NW_027257944.1 coordinate 45,266, forward strand.
CACAGATAAATCAATCCCAGAGAAGAGCTTTGGAGATGTCAAAATCAATCCCTTCTCTCCTTCATCTCTCCTCCTCTTCCTGTTCCAACCCCACCCTTCCCTCTCTCCATCTCTCCTCCTCTTCCTGTAAAAACCCACACTTCCCTCTCTCCATCTCTCCTCCTCTTCCTGTCCCAACCCCACCCTTCCCTCTCTCCATCTCTCCTCCTCTTCCTGTAAAAACCCCACCCTTCCCTCTCTCCACCTCTCCTCCTCTTCCTGTCCCAACCCCACCCTTCCCTCTCTCCTCCTCTTCCTGTTCCAACCCCACCCTTCCCTCTCTCCATCTCTCCTCCTCTTCCTGTCCCAACCCCACCCTTCTGTCTCTCCATCTCTTCCTGTAAAACCCCACCCTTCCCTCTTTCCATCTCTCCTCCTCTTCCTGTAAACCCCACCCTTTCCTCTCTCCATCTCTCCTCCTCTTCCTGTCCCAACCCCACCCTTCCCTCTCTCCATCTCTCCTCCTCTTCCTGTAAAAACCCCACCCTTCCCTCTCTCCACCTCTCCTCCTCTTCCTGTCCCAACCCCACCCTTCCCTCTCTCCATCTCTCCTCCTGTTCCAACCCCACCCTTCCCTCTCTCCATCTCTCCTCCTCTTCCTGTCCCAACCCCACCCTTCTGTCTCTCCACCTCTTCCTGTAAACCCCACCCTTCCCTCTCTCCATCTTCTCTCCTCTACCTGTAAAACCCCCACCCTCCCTCTCTCCATCTCTCCTCCTCTTCCTGTCCCAACCCCACCCTTCCCTTCCCTCTCTCAATCTCTCCTCCTCTTCCTGTCCCAACCCCACTCTTCCCTCTCTCTCCATCTCTCCTCCTCTTCCTGTAAAAACCCCACCCTTCCCTCTCTCCATCTCTCCTCCTCTTCCTGTCCCAACTCCACCCTTCGCTCTCTCTATCTCCCCTTCTCTTCATGTCCCAACCCCACTCTTTTCTCTCTCTCTCTCCCATCCCTTCCTTTTCTTCTCCCTCTCTTTGTCCCTCTTTCATTCCCCCCTTCCATCTTCTCTCCTCCTTCTACTACCTCTCTCTCTCATCCTCTCCCTCCTCCTCTCCCTCCTCCTCTCCCCTCTCCCCAGTGTGATAATGACTGGGGCGTACAACAGCTTCTTCCGGATGTTTGACAGGGAGACGGGGCGGGGCGTGACCCTGGAGGTAAGCATATATACAAACACACAAGTTTCTAACGTAAGTCGCTAACGTAAGTCTCTAACATAAGCCGCTAAAGGAGGCCGCTAACATAAGCCGCTAACGTAAATCGCTAACGTAAGCCGCTAACGTAAGCCGCTAACGTAAGTCGCTAACGTAAGTCGCTAACGTAGGCCGCTAACGTAGGCCGCTAACGTAAGCCGCTAACGTAGGCCGCTAACGTAAGCCGCTAACGTAAGCCGCTAACGTAAGCCGCTAACATAAGTCGCTAACGAAAGTCGCTAACATCAAATCAAATCAAATTTTATTTGTCACATACACATGGTTAGCAGATGTTAATGCGAGTGTAGCGAAATGCCTGTGCTTCTAGTTCCGACAATGCAGTAATAACCAACAAGTAATCTAACTAACAATTCCAAAACTACTGTCTTGTACACAGTGTAAGGGGATAAAGAATATGTACATAAAGATATATGAATGAGTGATGGTACAAAGCGGCATAGGCAAGATACAGTAGATGGTATTGAGTGCAGTATATACATATGAGATGAGTATGTAAACAAAGTGGCATAGTTAAAGTGGCTAGTGATACATGTATTACATAATGATGCAGTAGATGATATAGAGTACAGTATATACGTATACATATGAGATGAATAATGTAGGGTATGTAAACATTATATTAGGTAGCATTGTTTAAAGTGGCTAGTGATATATTTTACATAATTTCCCATCAATTCCCATTATTAAAGTGGCTGGAGTTGAGTCAGTGTCAGTGTGTTGGCAGCAGCCTCTCTGAGTTAGTGGTGGCTGTTTAACAGTCTGATGGCCTTGAGATAGAAGCTGTTTTTCAGTCTCTCGGTCCCAGCTTTGATGCACCTGTACTGACCTCGCCTTCTGGATGATGGTGGGGTGAACAGGCAGTGGCTCGGGTGGTTGTTGTCCTTGATGATCTTTATGGCCTTCCTGTGACATCGGGTGGTGTAGGTGTCCTGGAGGGCAGGTAGTTTGCCCCCGGTGATGCGTTGTGCAGACCTCACTACCCTCTGGAGAGCCTTACGGTTGTGGGCGGAGCAGTGGCCGTACCGGGCGGTGATACAGCCCGACAGGATGCTCTCGATTGTGCATCTGTAGAAGTTTGTGAGTGCTTTTGGTGACAAGCCGAATTTCTTCAGCCTCCTGAGGTTGAAGAGGCGCTGCTGCGCCTTCTTCACGATGCTGTCTGTGTGGGTGGACCAATTCAGTTTGTCTGTGATGTGTACGCCGAGGAACTTAAAACTTACTACCCTCTCCACTACTGTTCCATCGATGTGGATAGGGGGGTGTTCCCTCTGCTGTTTCCTGAAGTCCACAATCATCTCCTTAGTTTTGTTGACGTTGAGTGTGAGGTTATTTTCCTGACACCACACTCCGAGGGCCCTCACCTCCTCCCTGTAGGCCGTCTCGTCGTTGTTGGTAATCAAGCCTACCACTGTTGTGTAGTCCGCAAACTTGATGATTGAGTTGGAGGCGTGCGTGGCCACGCAGTCGTGGGTGAACAGGGAGTACAGGAGAGGGCTCAGAACGCACCCTTGTGGGGCCCCAGTGTTGAGGATCAGCGGGGTGGAAATGTTGTTGCCTACCCTCACAACCTGGGGGCGGCCCGTCAGGAAGTCCAGTATCCAGTTGCACAGGGCGGGGTCGAGACCCAGGGTCTCGAGCTTGATGACGAGCTTGGAGGGCACTATGGTGTTAAATGCCGAGCTGTAGTCGATGAACAGCATTCTCACATAGGTATTCCTCTTGTCCAGATGGGTTAGGGCAGTGTGCAGTGTGGTAGAGATTGCATCGTCTGTGGACCTTTTTGGGCGGTAAGCAAATTGGAGTGGGTCTAGGGTGTCAGGTAGGGTGGAGGTGATATGGTCCTTGACTAGTCTCTCAAAGCACTTCATGATGACGGAAGTGAGTGCTACGGGGCGGTAGTCCTTTAGCTCAGTTACCTTAGCTTTCTTGGGAACAGGAACAATGGTGGCCCTCTTGAAGCATGTGGGAACAACAGACTGGGATAGGGATTGATTGAATATGTCCGTAAACACACCAGCCAGCTGGTCTGCGCATGCTCTGAGGGCGCGGCTGGGGATGCCGTCTGGGCCTGCAGCCTTGCGAGGGTTGACACGTTTAAATGTTTTCCTCACGTCGGCTGCAGTGAAGGAGAGTCCGCATGTTTTAGTTGCGGGCCGTGTCAGGGCACTGTATTGTCCTCAAAGCGGGCAAAAAAGTTATTTAGTCTGCCTGGGAGCAAGACATCCTGGTCCATGACGGTGCTGGTTTTCTATTTGTAATCCGTAATTGACTGTAGACCCTGCCACATACCTCTTGTGTCTGAGCCGTTGAATTGAGATTCTACTTTGTCTCTATACTGACGCTTAGCTTGTTTGATTGCCTTGCGGAGGGAATAGTTACACTGTTTGTATTCGGTCATGTTTCCGGTCACCTTGCCCTGATTAAAAGCAGTGGTTCGGGCTTTCAGTTTCACGCGAATGCTGCCATCAATCCGTACGTTAGCGACGTAAGTCTCTGTGCTCCTGAAATCCCAGTGTGGATAACTGCTGGTTGATGATGTCACTCACCAGGTCTAATCTGATCAGAGAGAAATAATGAAGCCACTTTCTGGTCCAGATTTCAATTTGCCTGCTCTAAACGTGTCCTCTCTCTCCTCTCCTCCTTCTCTCCTCTCCTCTCCTCTTTCTCTCTCCTCTTGACTCCTCTTTCTCTCCTCCTCCTCTCTCCTCTCCTCTCCTCTCCTCTTTCTCTCCTCCTCTCCTCTTTCCCTCCTCTCCTCCTCTCCTCTCCTCTCCTCTTTCTCTCCTCCTCCTCTCTCCTCTCCTCTCCTCTCCTCTCCTCTCCTCTCCTCTCCTCTCCTCTTTCTCTCCTCCTCTCCTCTTTCCCTCCTCTCCTCTCCTCTCCTCCCCTCCCTCCCTCCTCCCTCCCTGGAGGCGTGGCGAGAGACCAGTAAGCCGCGAGCTGTACTGCGGACGCGACGGATCTACACCGGGGGCAAGCGTCGTCGCGGCGACGTGGGGGTGGACAGTCTGGACTTCACTAAGAAGATCCTCCACATGGCCTGGCACCCCGAGGAGAACATCATCGCCATAGCCTCCACCAACAACCTCTACATCTTCCAGGACCGGGTCAGCCCCGACACACAGGGTCCAGACCTGGGTTCAAATACCATTTAGCACCGGGTCAGCCCCAACACACAGGGTCCAGACCTGGGTTCAAATACCATTTAGCACCGGGTCAGCCCCAACACACAGGGTCCAGACCTGGGTTCAAATACCATTTAGCACCAGGTCAGCCCCGACACACAGGGTTCAGACCTGGGTTCAAATACCATTTAGCACCGGGTCAGCCCCGACATACAGGGTTCAGACCTGGGTTCAAATACCATTTAGCACCAGGTCAGCCCCGACACACAGGGTTCAGACCTGGGTTCAAATACCATTTAGCACCAGGTCACCAGGTCAGCCCCATTTAGGTCCACACACAGACACAGAAACAGGATTGAGAAGTAGTCGTTAAACGCATGTGCACACACACACACACACACACACACACACACACACACACACACACACACACACACACACACACACACACACACACACACTGATTGTTGGACACAAATTGAAAGGAAACATCAGAGACTAGTCCCTCCATGGAATGAGTTGGACAGGCCTGAGATCAGTCTGTAAGGGGAATGAGTTGGACAGGCCTGAGATCAGTCTGTAAGGGGAATGAGTTGGACAGGCCTGAGATCAGTCTATAAGATGAATGGGTTGGACAGGGCTGAGATCAGTCTATAAGATGAATGAGTTAGGACAGGCCTGAGATCAGTCTATAAGATGAATGTCACTAGACGTCCCGTTTAACGGATTCGCTTTATGATCACAACACCTCAGCACACCTGGATACACAGGACACCTTTACACACACCTGGTGAGAGTGGACACTTCTGGACACCTTTACACACAGCTGGTGAGAGTGGACACTTCTGGACACCTTTACACACACCTGGTGAGAGTGGACACATCTAGACACCTGGTGACTCATATGGATTAATCTAGACACCTGGTGACCCATCTGGATTAATCTAGACACCTGGTGACCCATCTAGACACCTGGTGGCACCTGGACACATCTAGACACCTGGTGACACCTGGACACATCTAGACACCTGGTGACTCATCTAGACACCTGGTGACCCATCTGGATTAATCTAGACACCTGGTGACCCATCTAGACACCTGGTGGCACCTGGACACATCTAGACACCTGGTGACACCTGGACACATCTAGACACCTGGTGACTCATCTAGACACCTGGTGACCCATCTGGATTAATCTAGACACCTGGTGACCCATCTAGACACCTGGTGGCACCTGGACACATCTAGACACCTGGTGACACCTGGACACATCTAGACACCTGGTGACTCATCTAGACACCTGGTGACCCATCTGGATTAATCTAGACACCTGGTGACCCATCTGGATTAATCTAGACACCTGGTGACACCTGGACACATCTAGACACCTGGTGACACCTGGTGACCCATCTAGACACCTGGTTGATCCATCTGGATTAATCTAGACACCTGGTGACACCTGGACACATCTAGACACCTGGTGACCCATCTAGACACCTGGTGACCCATCTAGACACCTGGTGACCCATCTGATTAATCTAGACACCTGGTGACACCTGGACACATCTAGATACCTGGTGACCCATCTAGACACCTGGTGACCCATCTAGACACCTGGTGACCCATCTGGATTAATCTAGACACCTGGTGACCCATCTGATTAATCTAGACACCTGGTGACACCTGGACACATCTAGACACCTGGTGACCCATCTAGACACCGGGTACCCATCTGGATTAATCTAGACACCTGGTGACTCATCTGGATTAATCTAGACACCTGGTGACCCGTCTGGATTAATCTAGACACTTGGCGACTCATCTAGACACTTGGTGACCCATCTGGATTAATCTAGACACCTGGTGACCCATCTGGATTAATCTAGACACCTGGTGACACATCTGGATTAATCTAGACACCTGGTGACTCATCTATATTAATCTAGACACCTGGTGACCCATCTGAAATTAATCTAGACACCTGGTGACACATCTGGATTAATCTAGACACCTGGTGACACCTGGACACATCTAGACACCTGGTGACCCATCTAGACACCTGGTGACCCATCTGGATTAATCTAGACACCTGGTGACCCATCTGGATTAATCTAGACACCTGGTTACCCATCTGGATTAATCTAGACACCTGGTGACCCATCTGGATTAATCTAGACACTTGGCGACTCATCTAGACACTTGGTGACCCATATGGATTAATCTAGACACCTGGTGACCCATCTTGATTAATCTAGACACCTGGTGACACCTGGACACTCCTGGACAAGCTGATCCTAGATCTGTGCCTAAGAGCAACTTCTACCCCAAGCTACTAAATCACTTATGCTTCCATCCATCCACTCATACAGGCCCAAATGGACCCTTTTTCCCTATATAGTGCACTACTTTCAACATGGGACCATAAGGCTCTGGTCAGAAGTAGTGCCCTATAAAGGGAATACTAGGTTGATCGTATTCTCATGTCTGTCTGTCTGTCTGTCTATGTCTGTCTGTAACCTAGTTATCTCAGTGGTCAACCCTTACATAGAGTCATAGCTATGTAGTGAGACTATGCAGGATTTTGTTCCTGACTACCACCAACACACTTTGAATATAGCTAATCAAGTGGGTTAGTGCAGGGCTGGAACTAAAGCCTGCACAGCTTGTAATGATGGTCTTCTAGGGTTGGTGGCCACTGGTTTAAAGGGGCAATCTGGGACTGATGGTCTTCTAGGGTTGGTGGCCACTGGTTTAAAGGGGCAATCTGGGACTGATGGTCTTCTAGGGTTGGTGGCCACTGGTTTAAAGGGGCGATCTGGGACTGATGGTCTTCTAGGGTTGGTGGCCACTGGTTTAAAGGGGCGATCTGGGACTGATGGTCTTCTAGGGTTGGTGGCCACTGGTTTAAAGGGGCAATCTGGGACTGATGGTCTTCTAGGGTTGGTGGCCACTGGTTTAAAGGGGCAATCTGGGACTGATGCTCTTCTAGGGTTGGTGGCCACTGGTTTAAAGGGGCAATCTGGGACTGATGCTCTTCTAGGGTTGGTGGCCACTGGTTTAAATGGGCAATCTGGGACTGATGGTCTTCTAGGGTTGGTGTCCACTGGTTTAAAGGGGCAATCTGGGACTGATGGTCTTCTAGGGTTGGTGGCCACTGGTTTAAAGGGACAATCTGGGACTGATGCTCTTCTAGGGTTGGTGGCCACTGGTATAAAGGGGCGATCTGGGACTGATGCACTTCTAGGGTTGGTGGCCACTGGTTTAAAGGGGCGATCTGGGACTGATGCTCGTCCGGGGTTGGTGGCCACTGGTATAAAGGGGCAATCTGGGACTGATGCTCGTCCGGGGTTGGTGGCCACTGGTATAAAGTGGCAATCTGGGACTGATGCTCGTCCGGGGTTGGTGGCCACTGGTATAAAGGGGCAATCTGGGACTGATGGTCTTCTAGGGTTGGTGGCCACTGGTTTAAAGGGGCAATCTGGGACTGATGCTCGTCCGGGGTTGGTGGCCACTGGTATAAAGGGGCAATCTGGGACTGATGCTCGTCCGGGGTTGGTGGCCACTGGTATAAAGGGGCAATCTGGGACTGATGGTCTTCTAGGGTTGGTGGCCACTGGTATAAAGGGGCGATCTGGGACTGATGCACTTCTAGGGTTGGTGGCCACTGGTTTAAAGGGGCGATCTGGGACTGATGCACTTCTAGGGTTGGTGGCTACTGGTATAAAGGGGCAATCTGGGACTGATGGTCTTCTAGGGTTGGTGGCCACTGGTTTAAAAGGGCAATCTGGGACTGATGCACTTCTAGGGTTGGTGGCCACTGGTTTAAAGGGGCAATCTGTAGTTCCGCCACATCACACCGCTTGAGTTCCCTCTCTCCTCCAATCATACACAGTAGTGTAGTGACGTCAGCGCGGCAACCTCACGGCTAACCAATCAGTAAGAGTGTTGCTGCGCTGTGGTTAGGACCATTGCAACAGTAGCATGTTATCCAGTGTTACGGTCGTTGTATATCTATCATACCTGTATAACTAACAGTTATCTGAACACCTCCAAAATGAACACTTGATGAAAAATAAATGAAATAATATGAATCTGAGGATCAATCGTGGTGTTTGATTATTTGATGAATGAAACTGTATTTTTGTGCGACATTGTTTGTTTGTGGGGGGACTGTCTTCTTCATCGCATCCTACAGGAGGCCTGGTGCTGTAAAATAACTTTACAGTAACCCGGTCTAGACACTAATAAAAGAGCTTTACAGTAACCCTGCCTAAACCCTAATGGAAGAGCTTTACAGTAACCCAGCCTAGACCCTAATGAAAGAGCTTTACAGTAACCCAGCCTAGACCCTAATGAAAGAGCTTTACAGTAAGCCGGCCTAAACCCTAATGAAAGAGCTTTACAGTAACCCAGCCTAGTCCCTAATGGAAGAGCTTTACAGTAACCCAGCCTAGACCCTAATGAAAGAGCTTTACAGTAACCCAACCTAGACCCTAATGAAAGAGCTTTACAGTAACCCGGCCTAGACCCTAATGGAAGAGCTTTACAGTAACCCAGCCTAGACCAAGAGCAAGCAAAGCAGAAGCCAGACCACAGTGGCTGTAAGGAGTAGTGAGGTGCGTAGTGAGGTGCGTAGTGAGGTGCTTACTGGCGTCAGAGAAGTCAGACCACAGTGGCTGTAAGGCGTAGTGAGGTGCGTACTGGCGTCAGAGAAGTCAGACCACAGTGGCTGTAAGGCGTAGTGAGGTGCGTAGTGAGGTGCGTAGTGAGGTGCGTACTGGCGTCAGAGAGAGACTGTGTTACAATGGTGCAGTTTAATAATACAAATCACAGTGAACAAAAACAATAAATAAATAAATACAATGGGGAAGAAACCCTTCGCACACCAGACATAACGTGCACAAACTCTTACAATCAACAATTTCAGACAAGGACATGGGGGGGGGGGGACAGAGGGTTAAATACACAACATGTAATTGATGGAATTGGAACCAGGTGTGATGGAAGACAAGACAAAAGAAATGGAAAATCAAAAAAGGTGGATCGGCGATGGCTAGAAGGCCGGTGACGTCGAACGCCGCCCGAACAACCAACTTCGGCGGAAGTCGTGACAGTGGCCCCGTATACAACTGACGTACAACACATTTGGCACAACGGTTGGGATGCCAGTTGTATCAGAGTTTTTCTGCACAGAAATAAACTACACAAGCGTGTGGAGACACCGCTCAATGGATCTGCAACAAACTCTTCATTGCATCACAAAAAATAAATCAGATCACAACCATTGTGTCCAATGTGTTGTAGATCAGTTGGCAGAACCTGAGTGTGAACGGGGCCAAAACTACAAAACACAAACCTAAGCTGCGATTGAGTGGAACAGACAGTGAAACTGAGACTCAGGGCTAACGGATAGCTGATACCTCACACTGGGCCAGGGAGAGGACCAAATATAGATTAAAAAAAAACGTGTTTCAGTTTCTCAAAGACGTGTTTGAACATGTCATGGTTGTTGTTGTTGTTGTTGTTATTGTAGTCTATATCTGTGTGTAAGGTTGTAAAATTCAAGTAACTTTCAATTCAATTCCCAGGATTTCCTGCCTGAAGAACCAAAAGAAGAACGTTGTTTCTTAACGTTCTCTGAACAAATTTGAGAACATTAATTTATATAGAACCGTGAGCAAACGTCATTGGAAAGTTGTATGCAATATAACCCCCAGGAACAAACACACTCTCACCAAGTAGTGCACTGTGTAGGGAACAGGGTTCTATTGGTGACATAGATGTGATGTCATAGTGCACTGTGTAGGGAACAGGGTTCTATTGGTGACATAGATGTGATGTCATAGTGCACTGTGTAGGGAACAAGCTCTATGATGTTCTCCTTTCCTTTCTTTAACTGGGCAAGTCACTGAAGAACTAATTCTTATTTTACATTGATGGCCTACCCCGGGCCAAACCCCAGCTAAACCCCGGCCAAACCCCGGCTAAACCCCGGCCAAACCCCTGCTAAACCCCGGCCAAACCCCGGCTAAACCCCGGGCCAAACCCCGGCTAAACCCCGGCTAAACCCCGGACGACGCTGGGACAATTGTGCGCCGCCCTATGGGACTTCACGATAACGGCCGGTTGTGGTAGAGGCCCCGGATCGAACCAGGGTCTGTAGTGACGCCTCTATAGCGCTGCGACGCGGTGCCTTTAGACCGCAGCGCCACTCGGGTTAACATATGGTTTTCAGAACGTTATGTGCTAGCTGGGAAACATCCAAAAGTTACTAAGTGCTACATTTCAGATAAACCACTGCAAATACATACATTACGTAGTTGTAGTACTATATAGATATGCTACATATTCTACATACACAAGTCATCACTGTGTTCCTAAGACAGTTAAATACACAACTCTTAATACTATATTTGAAAGGACTGTTCCTCTGAAATCTTCATTCACCATGATTCCCTAGGGTCTTCCTTCAGTTATCCCCGTTTTAAAAAGACCACTCTGGCTATTTGTGAACTGTTTCCCACTGAGAAACGACAGCTCCAGTGGAAATACATTCAGGTAATGCAGTTTACAGATGACCCACTTCCTCGTTTGATTTCAGCTCTCCGGGTGTTTCTGCCCGATTAGATACAATCTGACCCAACCATCCATTCCCGTCGTAAAAAACGCTTGCCCGCAGCTCGTTGCCGTGGTAACGAGCCACCTCATGAAAAAATTACCAGTTGTAAGAGTGAATGTATCCGGTGACTGAGTAGAAGTTGTCGCCGTGGTAACGAGCCACCTCTTGAAAAAAAAACAAATAATACAAAATGGCTTCCAGAAGAGAACAGCAGCAACTGTGTATAACTGTAGCAACCGTTCCCTTCGGGCGTTCCAACCAGAGACACGCCCCTTTTCACGCCTCCGTCCATCAACCCATCCCTTTAATCACTAAGTTGCTCTACAAATGAAGTTGTATTGAATTGAATTCCTTCATTCATCCATTTCCTATTTTTTCCCCCCCAAGTCCATTTTGAAAAATGGCTGCCACTGTCTCTTCCACCACTAGTTGGTCACACGTTGATCCTTAAGGACAGGAAGGGGGGGAGACAAGGTCCAAGACAAACTATTGTACACATTAAAACATTCCAGGACAAAAATAAAGTTGTATTGAAATGAAATCCTTCTATCCATCTATTCCTCTTTGTATTTTTCACCCCGGCACAACATCTCTCTCCTTTCTCGTCCTGTCACACGTCGATACGTGCCGAGAGGAAGGGAGAGAAGAAGAAGTCGAACGCGAACTTGACGGAGTTGAGGGTGGTCCGTCTCCAGTCTCTCTCGATCTTCACCTGCAGAGAGGAAAGTACAGACACATGGTCCTCTGTAAGGCAGTTGGTAGGAGCTTGCAAAAGCTAGGATAGTGGGTTCGATTCCCCGGGGGCCTCCCACGTGTAAAATGTATGCGAGCACGACTAAGTGTCTAACTATCTGCTAAATGGCACTATATGTTACCTGTCCGGCAGCGGTCAGAAGGGAGGAGTCACAGTCCAGACAGTAGATGGCCTTCAGCTCGAAGGACGGGACCTGGCCCCCCAGACGACCCTCCAACGTAGTGCTGAACTCCACCAGGCTGCCGGGCTGCAGGCGCAGCAACACCTAGACAACACCAACAGCTTCATCATTTAGGATAGTCATAATATCAGCAACACCAACAGCTTCATCATTTAGGATAATCATAATAGCAGCAACACCTAGACAACACCAACAGCGTCATCATTTAGGATAATCATAATAGCAGCAACACCTAGACAACACCAACAGCTTCATCATTTAGGATTATCATAATAGCAGCAACACCTAGACAACACCAACAGCTTCATCATTTAAGATAATCATTATAGCAGCAACACCTAGACAACACCAACAGCTTCATCATTTAGGATAATCATAATAGCAGCAACACCTAGACAACACCAACAGCTTCATCATTTAAGATAATCATTATAGCAGCAACACCTAGACAACACCAACAGCTTCATCATTTAGGATAATCATAATAGCAGCAACACCTAGACAACACCAACAGCTTCATCATTTAGCCATTTAGGATAATCATAATAGCAGCAACACCTAGACAACACCAACAGCTTCATCATTTAGGATAATCATTATAGCAGCAACACCTAGACAACACCAACAGCTTCATCATTTAGGATAATCATAATAGCAGCAACACCTAGACAACACCAACAGCTTCATCATTTAGGATTATCATAATAGCAGCAACACCTAGACAACACCAACAGCTTCATCATTTAGGATTATCATAATAGCAGCAACACCTAGACAACACCAACAGCTTCATCATTTAGGATAATCGTAATAGCAGCAACACCTAGACAACACCAACAGCTTCATCATTTAGCCATTTAGGATAATCATAATAGCAGCAACACCTAGACAACACCAACAGCTTCATCATTTAGGATAATCATTATAGCAGCAACACCTAGACAACACCAACAGCTTCATCATTTAGGATAATCATAATAGCAGCAACACCTAGACAACACCAACAGCTTCATCATTTAGCCATTTAGGATAATCATAATAGCAGCAACACCTAGACAACACCAACAGCTTCATCATTTAGGATAATCATTATAGCAGCAACACCTAGACAACACCAACAGCTTCATCATTTAGGATTATCATAATAGCAGCAACACTTAGACAACACCAACAGCTTCATCATTTCGCATAATAATTTCGGCCTTTTAGCAAATGCATGCATGCATTTTACATTCGGGAGACCCCAGTTTTTTTAATAGGTTATTAATCATTTTAAAGTAAAGTTATTTAATGAGAACACCGAGATAACAACAGAGTCGTGTATTTAGAGTGTAAGGACAGTGAGGTTTGTGCACTATGAAAAGGCCAAACTCTGTCAATACATGGCTTTGGACAACACCAACAGCAATAGGTTAATAATGATCATCATTAGAACAGGGTTCTATGAGTACCTAAAGAAACAGGGTTTACCTGTCTGAACTCATGACTGGCCACCAGTTTGATGTCTCTGGCCCGGTCCTCTGGAACCCCGTCTTCCTCGGGCATCCCCACGCCCACCTCAAATCAAATCAAACTTTGATTATAGTACATAAAAATAATTGTTAAAAAAAATCACACTTTACATTAAAACAATACAATTAAAAGAAGTAAAAGTGGATAAATAACAGATCATAAAACACAGAGTATATCTACAACTAAATTACTAGTTACTAACTAAACTGAATAAAGGCCCCGGTCCCTTGGGGCCCAGAGGGTAGAACAGAGTATATCTACAACTATTACTGGTCCCTTGGGGCCCAGCGGGTAGAACAGAGTATATCTACAACTATTACTGGTCCCTTGGGGCCCAGAGGGTAGAACAGAGTATATCTACAACTATTACTGGTCCCTTGGGGCCCAGAGGGTAGAACAGAGTATATCTACAACTATTACTGGTCCCTTGGGGCCCAGCGGGTAGAACAGAGTATATCTACAACTATTACTGGTCCCTTGGGGCCCAGCGGGTAGAACAGAGTATATCTACAACTATTACTGGTCCCTTGGGGCCCAGCGGGTAGAACAGAGTATATCTACAACTATTACTGGTCCCATGGGGCCCAGCGGGTAGAACAGAGTATATCTACCACTATTACTGGTCCCTTGGGGCCCAGAGGGTATAACAGAGTATATCTACAACTAAGCCAGGCTAAAAAATGTAAACGTTGCCTGTATCTCTTACCTCCAACACATAGCTGTCGTATCGCTTCACGTGACACGTGTGTTTGGCCAAAGCCTTAATCACACACAGCTCCTCCTCTTCCTGCTGCCGGAGGAGGACGGCCGTCGGCCCAAGCACTGTGGCGTTGGCGTAGTCGGCGGCGGTGAGGTTAGCATTATTAGCGCCGGTTGCCGTGGCGTCGGGGGTGTTGGTGGAGTTGTTCCGCAGCGGGTCACATTTAGGATAGGTCTCTCCGTAAAGACAGCGTAACCAATCTCCCATGAACACCGGCAGCAGGTTGATGACGGACTGGGCTCCGTTCTCAGTTTCCGCTACACGCACCTGCCTGAACCTCCCGGTCCACGTCACCTGGAAATTATTTTAAAATTAAAAAATTAAAAAGGTTTTTGTTAAAAATGGCACAATATTCCCTTTACATACAGTATAGCTGGTGTCAGAGTGTTTAAGTGATGTACCTGGTGTCAGAGTGTACCTGGTGTCAGAGTGTACCTGGTGTCAGAGTGTTTAAGTGATGTACCTGGTGTCAGAGTGTACCTGGTGTCAGAGTGTTTAAGTGATGTACCTGGTGTCAGAGTGTACCTGGTGTCAGAGTGTTTAAGTGATGTACCTGGTGTCAGAGTGTACCTGGTGTCAGAGTGTGTTTAAGTGATGTACCTGGTGTCCGTCCAGGTGTGTACAGAAGATCTGTGTCTGAGCCACACCTTTCACCTTCCAGGCAGGAGGACCACACAGCTGCCCGTACTGTCTCCAGGTCAACGTAGAGTTATACCCCTAAACATCAACATTGCATTTCATTCAATACAACTAAAGATTAAATCAAATTAAAGCACTAATACGTTTTTAAATCAGTGGAGTGCATTTAGCTATCTCTACACACTTTCCAGTACGAAGCGAGCCAAGTACAGCCCCAGTTACCGTCCCATCCAGTACAAAGCCAAGTACAGACCCAGTTATGGTTCCATCCAGTACAAAGCCAAGTACAGCCCCAGTTACGGTTCCATCCAGTACAAAGCCAAGTACAGCCCCAGTTATATCCTTCCTGTTTGGTCCTGTCCGGGGGTGTCCTCGGAATGGGCCACAGTGTCTCCTGACCCCTCCTGTCTCAGCCTCCAGTATTTATGCTGCAGTAGTAGTTTATGTGTCGGGGGGCTAGGGTCAGTTTGTTATATCTGGAGTACTTCTCCTGTCCTATTCGGTGTCCTGTGTGAATCTAGGTGTGTGTTCTCTAATTCTCTCCTTCTCTCTTTCTCTCTCTCGGAGGACCTGAGCCCTAGGACCATGCCCCAGGACTACCTGACATGATGACTCCTTGCTGTCCCCAGTCCACCTGGCTGTGCTGCTGCTCCAGTTTCAACTGTTCTGCCTTAATATTATTCGACCATGCTGGTCATTTATGAACATTTGAACATCTTGGCCATGTTCTGTTATAATCTCCACCCGGCACAGCCAGAAGAGAACTGGCCATCCCACATATGCTCTCTCTAATTCTCTCTTTCTTTCTCTCTCTCTGAGGACCTGAGCCCTAGGACCATGCCCCAGGACTACCTGACATGATGACTCCTTGCTGTCCCCAGTCCACCTGGCTGTGCTGCTGCTCCAGTTTCAACTGTTCTGCCTTAATATTATTTGACCATGCTGGTCATTTATGAACATTTGAACATCTTGGCCATGTTCTGTTATAATCTCCACCCGGCACAGCCAGAAGAGGACTGGCCATCCCACATATGCTCTCTCTAATTCTCTCTTTCTTTCTCTCTCTTGGAGGACCTGAGCCCTAGGACCATGCCCCAGGAATACCTGACATGATGACTCCTTGCTGTCCCCAGTCCACCTGACTGTGCTGCTGCTCCAGTTTCAACTGTTCTGCCTTATTATTATTCGACC
Source organism: Oncorhynchus clarkii lewisi (assembly GCF_045791955.1). Taxonomy (NCBI): domain Eukaryota; kingdom Metazoa; phylum Chordata; class Actinopteri; order Salmoniformes; family Salmonidae; genus Oncorhynchus; species Oncorhynchus clarkii. Next base: position 61,295 of record NW_027257944.1, read on the forward strand.
ATGCTGGTCATTTATGAACATTTGAACATCTTGTCCATGTTTTGTTATAATCTCCACCCGGCACAGCCAGAAGAGGACTGGCCACCCCACATAGCCTGGTTCCTCTCTAGGTTTCTTCCTAGGTTTTGGCCTTTCTAGGGAGTTTTTCCTAGCCACCGTGCTTCTTCACCTGCATTGCTTGCTGTTTGGGGTTTTAGGCTGGGTTTCTGTACAGCACTTTGAGATATCAGCTGATGTACGAAGGGCTATATAAATAAATTTGATTTGATTTGATTTAGTTACGGTTCCATCCAGTACAAAGCCAAGTACAGCCCCAGTTACCATCCAGTACAAAGCAAGCCAAGTACAGCCCCAGTTACGGTCCCATCCAGTACAAAGCCAAGTACAGCCCCAGTTACCATCCCATCCAGTACAAAGCCAAGTACAGCCCCAGTTACGGTCCCATCCAGTACAAAGCCAAGTACAGCCCCAGCTACCATCCCATCCAGTACAAAGCCAAGTACAGCCCCAGTTACGGTCCCATCCAGTACAAAGCCAAGTACAGCCCCAGTTACCATCCCATCCAGTACAAAGCCAAGTACAGCCCCAGTTACCATCCCATCCAGTACAAAGCCAAGTACAGCCCCAGTTACCATCCCATCCAGTACAAAGCCAAGTACAGCCCCAGCTACCATCCCATCCAGTACAAAGCCAAGTACAGCCCCAGCTACCATCCAGTACAAAGCCAAGTACAGCCCCAGCTACCATCCAGTACAAAGCCAAGTACAGCCCCAGTTACGGTCCCATCCAGTACAAAGCCAAGTACAGCCCCAGTTACGGTCCCATCCAGTACAAAGCCAAGTACAGCCCCAGTTACGGTCCCATCCAGTACAAAGCCAAGTACAGCCCCAGTTACCATCCCATCCAGTACAAAGCCAAGTACAGCCCCAGTTACGGTCCCATCCAGTACAAAGCCAAGTACAGCCCCAGTTACGGTCCCATCCAGTACAAAGCCAAGTACAGCCCCAGTTACCATCCCATCCAGTACAAAGCCAAGTACAGCCCCAGTTACGGTCCCATCCAGTACAAAGCCAAGTACAGCCCCAGCTACCATCCCATCCAGTACAAAGCCAAGTACAGCCCCAGTTACGGTCCCATCCAGTACAAAGCCAAGTACAGCCCCAGTTACGGTCCCATCCAGTACAAAGCCAAGTACAGCCCCAGTTACGGTCCCATCTAATACAAAGCCCCTTCCTCCCTTCCTCTTTACCTGCAGTCCCTCGGAGTGGTACACGTACATCCAGAAGAACAGCATCACCATGGTGACGCAGCACAGGATGAGCTTGACGGCGCCGCGTTGCGACATGGAGTGGAACACGTCCATGAGAGACAGGCCGAAGCGCGTCCACAGCCTCAGTGTCACCGGCACCGCGCACACGGCCAGCGTCACAATCATCTGACAGAACAAAACTTTATTGACCCAACGCAATGTGGACATTATAGTGATACCGCAAACACGGCCAGCGTCACAATCATCTGACAATTAGAACAAAACTTTATTGACCCAATGCAATGTGGACATTATAGTGGTATTATAGTGGTATTATAGTGGTATTATAGTGGTATTATAGTGGCATTAGTGGTATTATAGTGGTATTAGTGGTATTATAGTGGTATTAGTGGTATTATAGTGGTATTATAGTGGTATTATAGTGGTATTAGTGACATTATAGTGGTATTATAGTGGTATTATAGTGGTATTAGTGGTATTATAGTGGTATTATAGTGGTATTATAGTGGTATTAGTGACATTATAGTGGTATTATAGGGGTATTATAGTGGTATTATAGGGGCATTATAGTGGTATTATAGTGATATTATAGTGGTATTATAGTGGTATTAGTGGTATTATAGTGGCATTATAGTGGTATTATAGTGGTATTATAGTGGTATTATAGTGGCATTATAGTGGTATTATAGTGGTATTATAGTGGTATTATAGTGGCATTATAGTGGTATTATAGTGGCATTATAGTGGTATTATAGTGACATTGTGGCATTACAGTGGTATTATAGTGGTATTATAGTGGTATTGTAGTGGTATTATAGTGGTATTAGTGGTATTATAGTGGTATTATAGTGGTAGTATAGTGGTATTATAGTGGCATTATAGTGGTATTATAGTGGCATTATAGTGGTATTATAGTGACATAGTGGCATTACAGTGGCATTATAGTGGTATTATAGTGGCATTATAGTGGTATTATAGTGGTATTATAGTGGTATTATAATGGTATTATAGTGGCATTATAGTGGTATTATAGTGGCATTATAGTGGTATTATAGTGGTATTAGTGGTATTATAGTGGTATTATAGTGGTATTATAGTGGTATTATAGTGGCATTATAGTGGTATTATAGTGGTATTATAGTGGCATTATAGTGGTATTATAGTGGTATTATAGTGGTATTATAGTGGCATTATAGTGGCATTATAGTGGTATTATAGTGGTATTATAGTGGTATTATAGTGGTATTAGTGGTATTATAGTGGTATTATAGTGACATTGTGGCATTACAGTGGTATTATAGTGGTATTATAGTGGTATTGTAGTGGTATTATAGTGGTATTATAGTGGTATTATAGTGGTATTATAGTGGTATTATAGTGGTATTATAGTGGTATTAGTGGTATTATAGTGGTATTATAGTGGTATTATAGTGGTATTAGTGGTATTATAGTGGTATTATAGTGGCATTATAGTGGTATTAGTGGTATTATAGTGGTATTATAGTGGCATTATAGTGGTATTATAGTGGCATTATAGTGGCATTATAGTGGTATTATAGTGGCATTATAGTGGTATTATAGTGGTATTATAGTGGCATTATAGTGGCATTATAGTGGTATTATAGTGGTATTATAGTGGTATTACAGTGGCATTACAGTGGCATTATAGTGGTATTATAGTGGTATTATAGTGGCATTATAGTGGTATTATAGTGGTATTATAGTGGCATTATAGTGGTATTATAGTGTTATTACAGTGGCATTATAGTGGCATTATAGTGGCATTCTAGTGGCATTATAGTGGTATTATAGTGGTATTATAGTGGTATTATAGTGGTACTAGTGGTATTATAGTGGTATTATAGTGGTATTATAGTGGTATTATAGTGGTATTATAGTGGCATTATAGTGGTATTATAGTGGCATTATAGTGGTATTATAGTGGTATTATAGTGGTATTATAGTGGTACTAGTGGTATTATAGTGGTATTATAGTGGTATTATAGTGGTATTATAGTGGTATTATAGTGGCATTATAGTGGTATTATAGTGGCATTATAGTGGTATTATAGTGGTATTATAGTGGTATTACAGTGGCATTATAGTGGTATTATAGTGGTACTAGTGGTATTATAGTGGTATTATAGTGGTATTATAGTGGTTTTATAGTGGTATTATAGTGGCATTATAGTGGCATTATTGTGGCATTATAGTGGCATTATAGTGGCATTATAGTGGCATTATAGTGTGTTGATTTGTGTGTTTTGTAAACTGACCTCACTAAATGAAACAAATGCAAATGGAGAATAAAGTTATGGCCATTTGGGATCACAACAGAAACAATCCCCATCGTGTTTTTAAACCGTATGTACAGCGTGCATGTCTCTTTAAAACTGCCGACCAATCATCACCTTGGTGAGCTCCAGCTCCAGGAACCATTTGACCAGTTGGATGAGGACCATGGCGGCCAGCCCCACGGCCAGCACGGGCAAGGCAAACAGGAACAGGAAGTAGCCAACGCAGGTCCGGATGAGTCCCACGGGGGAAGAGTTTTGGAGCAGCACCACAGAGAACTCACACCACAGGAAGCAGACCAAGTAGGGGACCAGGAAACAGTAGGTCCCACGGAAACCACGCTGCCTAGCCATACTGGGGGAGGAGAGGGAGGGGGTGGGGGGATAGGAGGGAGAGGGAGGAGAGGAGGGGTGGTGAGGAGGGGGAGGGAGGAGGAGAGGAGAGAGGGGGGAGTAGGGGTGGTGAGGACAGGAGAGGAGGAAGGGGTGGTGAGGAGAGGAGAGGAGAGGAGAGGAGAGGAGAGGAGAGGTGGGTGGTGAGGAGAGGAGAGGAGAGGAGAGAAGAGGAGGAATGGGTGGTGAGGAGAGGGAGGAGAGGAGAGGAGGGATGGGTGGTGAGGAGAGGGAGGAGAGGAGAGGAGAGGAGAGGAGGGATGGGTGGGTGGTGAGGAGAGGGGGGATGAGAAACCAACATGTTACGGTGAAGCCTCAAACAGTATATTTATGCCTGGATGACTTAGGCTTTACAGTATATTTATGCCTGGATGACTTAGGCTTTTCAGCGACAACATTCTAACTGAAAATGACTTCGCTACTCTTCCTATATGGAGTAGAAAGCTCACATGGAATGTGAATGTTCACAAACCTTGCCCTTGTCGAACACACATAAGATGTGATTCCATTTATCTATTTTCCAGACATTCAGAGAGACTTCCAGGAGCAGGTAGGGATGCCTTGCTCAAGGGCACATCAACAGATTTTTAAACTTGTCGGATCAGGGATTCGATCCAGCTACCTTTTGGTTGATTGACCAAGAGTCCAGCCGCCAGGCTAACTAACGCCATATTCCATAGTGCTCACCTGAAGAACAGGCAGTAGAGGTGGAGGGACTGACCTGAAGAACAGGAAGTAGAGGTAGAGGTACTGACCTGAAGAACAGGAAGTAGAGGTAGAGGTACTGACCTGAAGAACAGGAAGTAGAGGTAGAGGTACTGACCTGAAGAACAGGAAGTAGAGGTAGAGGTACTGACCTGAAGAACAGGAAGTAGAGGTAGAGGTACTGACCTGAAGAACAGGAAGTAGAGGTAGAGGTACTGACCTGAAGAACAGGAAGTAGAGTTAGAGATACTGACCTGAAGAACAGGAAGTAGAGGTACTGACCTGAAGAACAGGAAGTAGAGGTAGAGGTCTAGCAGGCAGGGCAGACTGATCTTCATCACCACTGAGTCCCCTAGTGGCAGGGTAGTGAAGGTGTGGCTCAGCATCCTCAGCAGAACAGCACTCCGGGGCAGGAGACTGGTCAGGGAACACAAAGACGTTGCCACCTACAGACAGAACCAGACATAGGACCAGCAGTAATATGTGTTATAATATATATGGTCTCTGGTCTAAAGTAGTGCACTATATAGGGAATAGGGTGCCACAGGTCTCTGGTCTAAAGTAGTGCACTATATAGGGAAGAGGTTTCTGGTCTAAAGTAGTGCACTATATAGGGAATAGGGTGCCACAGGTCTCTGGTCTAAAGTAGTGCACTATATAGGGAATAGGGCTCTGGTCTAAAGTAGTGCACTATATAGGGAATAGGGTGCCACAGGTCTCTGGTCTAAAGTAGTGCACTATATAGGGAATAGGGCCCTGGTCACTAGTAGTACACTATATAGGGAATAGGGTTCTAGTCACTAGTAGTGCACTACATATGGAATAGGACTCTGGTCTAAAGTAGTGCACTATATAGGGAATAGGACTCTGGTCACTAGTAGTACACTATATAGGGAATAGGGCTCTGGTCACTAGTAGTTCACTATATAGGGAATAGGGCTCTGGTCACTAGTATATAGGGATTAGAGTGCCTATATAGGGATTAGGGTGCCGTTTGGCCTGTGTCTGACCTCAGTGATGAGTGCCCGTTTGGCGTAGGTGGCGCCCGAGGGACTCAGGCTCTTGTAGCTGACCACCGTGAACAAGATGGCTACCGTGGACAGCTCCGAGCAGGGGATCCATCCTATAACACAGACAAACTGGTTAGCCTCTTATAGACACACTACACACACACACACACACACACACACACACACACCTTTATCAGCGACGGGGAAGGAGAAGACGATGAAGAACACCGATATCAGGAAGTAGAGGTAGGGTTCTAGATTGTTCCAGCCGAAGTTAGACTCTGCTTGCTCCACGTCCAGGCCAGGCTCAAACCTGGTCAGCAGGGTTGTTAGGGCACTGAAGTTCTCCCACGCCTGGAGAGGAGGAGGAGGAGGGAGAGGAGGAGGAAGAGGAAGAGGAGAGGAAGAGGAGAGGAGAGTGTAATGTTAGTTTGAGGAGAGGAGAGGAGAGGGTAATGTTAGTTTGAGGAGAGGAGAGGTGTAATATGTTAGTTTGAGGAGAGGAGAGGTGTAATGTTAGTTTGAGGAGAGGAGAGGGTAATGTTAGTTTGAGGAGAGGAGAGGTGTAATGTTAGTTTGAGGAGAGGAGAGGAGAGGGTAATGTTAGTTTGAGGAGAGGAGAGGTGTAATATGTTAGTTTGAGGAGAGGAGAGGTGTAATGTTAGTTTGAGGAGAGGAGAGGTGTAATATGTTAGTTTGAGGAGAGGAGAGGAGAGGGTAATGTTAGTTTGAGGAGAGGAGAGGTGTAATATGTTAGTTTGAGGAGAGGAGAGGTGTAATGTTAGTTTGAGGAGAGGAGAGGGTAATGTTAGTTTGAGGAGAGGAGAGGAGTAATGTTAGTTTGAGGAGAGGAGAGGGTAATGTTAGTTTGAGGAGAGGAGAGGTGTAATATGTTAGTTTGAAGAGAGGAGAGGTGTAATGTTAGTTTGAGGAGAGGAGAGGTGTAATATGTTAGTTTGAGGAGAGGAGAGGAGTAATGTTAGTTTGAGGAGAGGAGAGGAGTAATGTTAGTTTGAGGAGAGGAGAGGAGTAATGTTAGTTTGAGGAGAGGAGAGGTGTAATGTTAGTTTGAGGAGAGGAGAGGGTAATGTTAGTTTGAGGAGAGGAGAGGTGTAATATGTTAGTTTGAGGAGAGGAGAGGTGTAATGTTAGTTTGAGGAGAGGAGAGGTGTAATATGTTAGTTTGAGGAGAGGAGAGGGTAATGTTAGTTTGAGGAGAGGAGAGGTGTAATATGTTAGTTTGAGGAGAGGAGAGGTGTAATGTTAGTTTGAGGAGAGGAGAGGGTAATGTTAGTTTGAGGAGAGGAGAGGTGTAATGTTAGTTTGAGGAGAGGAGAGGTGTAATGTTAGTTTGAGGAGAGGAGAGGTGTAATATGTTAGTTTGAGGAGAGGAGAGGGTAATGTTAGTTTGAGGAGAGGAGAGGTGTAATATGTTAGTTTGAGGAGAGGAGAGGTGTAATGTTAGTTTGAGGAGAGGAGAGGAGAGGAAATGTTAGCTGAGCTTTACCTTGCTGCTCTGGAAGATGCGTAGCGTGCAGATCACCATGGAGATGAAGGAGAGGTAGAAGACGAGGAGTGCGATGAAGAAGGCAAACAGGTCAACAGTCAGATTACTGATGATGAAAAAGAAGATGAGCGCGTTGACGTGGTGCGTGGGGATCACCGTGCTCAGCCATTGGACGCCGGCGCGAGACGCCCAATCAATGAGCTGATCCTTCACCTCGATGACCGCAGTGATAGGGTACTGCAACACCTGGAGATGGAGAGGGAGGAGGGGTGAGAGAGGAGAGAGGAAGGAGGGAGGGGTGAGGGAGTGAGGGAGGCAGGGAGAGGGGAGGAGGGAGGGGAGGGAGGGAGGAGGGAGGAGGGGAGAGGGAGGGAGGGGGGAGGGAGGGAGGGAGGGAGAGGGGAGTGAGGGAGGAGGGAGAGGGGAGTGAGGGAGGAGGGGAGAGGGGTGAGGGAGTGAGGGAAGCAGGGAGAGGGGAGGAGGGAGGGAGGAGGGGAGAGGGGTGAGGGAGGGAGTAATGGTTAGGGAGGGATGGGTGAGGGTGTGAGGGAGGCAGGGAGAGGGGAGGAGGGAGGGGAGGGAGGGAGGAGGGAGGAGGGGAGAGGGGTGAGGGAAGGGTGAGTATTTTAACCAATTTTGAAGAGATGTTAGCTGATTGGATGTAATGTCATACTAACCAGGAAGTGTCGTCTGGTGTCCATCAACATGTCACTCCGACCCATCCCCCACACTCCCTTCTGAGGCTTCTTGGGGACCAGGCCACTCTGCTAATGTACAAACGCACACACACAACAGGAACACACACACAACAGGAACACACACACACACACACACAACAGGAACACACACACAACAGGAACACACACACACACACACACACAACAGGAACACACACACAACAGATGTAGTGTCATTTAGGATGCTGACTAGATGTAGTGTCATTTAGGATGCTGACCAGCTGTAGTGTCATTTAGGATGCTGACCAGCTGTAGATTCATTTAGGATGCTGACCAGCTGTAGATTCATTTAGGATGCTGACCAGCTGTAGTGTCATTTAGGATGCTGACCAGCTGTAGATTCATTTAGGATGCTGACCAGCTGTAGATTCATTTAGGATGCTGACCAGCTGTAGATTCATTTAGGATGCTGACTAGATGTAGTGTCATTTAGGATGCTGAACAGCTGTAGGGTCATTTAGGATGCTGACTAGATGTAGTGTCATTTAGGATGCTGACCAGCTGTAGATTCATTTAGGATGCTGACTAGATGTAGTGTCATTTAGGATGCTGGACAGCTGTAGTGTCATTTAGGATGCTGGACAGCTGTAGGGTCATTTAGGATGCTGACTAGATGTAGTGTCATTTAGGATGCTGACCAGCTGTAGATTCATTTAGGATGCTGACCAGCTGTAGTGTCATTTAGGATGCTGACCAGCTGTAGTGTCATTTAGGATGCTGGACAGCTGTAGTGTCATTTAGGATGCTGACCAGCTGTAGATTCATTTAGGATGCTGACCAGCTGTAGATT